>NW_024041881.1:0-39791 GCF_014851395.1 Micropterus salmoides | reverse complement strand
ACTTCCGGAGCAGAACAGAACAGAACATGGACACAGAACAGGGAAACATACAGCCGTAACAAACTGTTGTGAAAAGATACCCTGAAATTATAAACTCATTATATTTTCATCACTTATTCATTATAACAAGCCTAAAATTTCTAAAGTAACAACAGCTTCTGTGGCGTGTTTCAGCATAATTAAAACTGACTGCACTTTCAAGGATAAAGCTGACTTTGATTAAAGAGATTAATCAGCTTGCTATCAAAAATGTGGGTTTAATTGTACTAGTGAAGCCCACCGCTGTTTGTTGTTTAGGCTATTAGGTTCTCTTTAGTCTTCATTAAGGAAAAAAGCCAAACAGTAGCCAACACCAATGAATGTTCTAAATCTGTTACAAGTCAAGGTTACAGATATTGATCTTCTACAAAATGACATTTCTGAAAAATGGAAGAAATGGTCCAAAAGATCACTTTAGTTTGAAAGTCCCAGACCTTCCTCACTATAAATGATACTGACATTGTATCAGCCTAGAGGAAAGCGTGTCTTTTTTTCCCCCTCTTTATATCTTTTTACTGCAGTCAGGTGAAATAAAAGCTGAATACTAATTGATTTCTCAGTGGGATCAGGCTTTATACCTGCAACAACACAGAATCAAGTCCGGTTCAATAACCTTTATTACGCTTTATCTGCCTTTTCATCTTCATTTCTCGGCGAAATAATTAGAAATGAACAAGTGAAGAAAATTAAGTCAAATACTTTCTGATAACGCAGATTCTGTGTTGCCACATGAAATAAAGAATCAAAGATTAATATCTTATCAAAAGGAACTGATAAAGATTAATTTGAGTGTAAATTTGTTAACCTATAAAATGTGTTAACCTTTATGTGGTTCGTTTATGTTTCTCTACATCTATTCCTTATATCCATCCTAAACCATCTTTGCAGGATTGGGGGGGACTCGTGCTACACCAGACTAGATCTAGTATTGCTGACTTGTGTTTAATACTAACATAGGTACTGGATACTTCATGTGGGAAACTTGGACATAAGCTTATCACCCTACTTGTAACTATTTTGTACGTATAATTTTAAGCCACGCTAGCAGCATGGTGATGTTGGTTGGTCGGTCCACCACTTTGGTCCTGACAGAAAAATCAATAACAACTATTGGACTACTAAATATTTATGGTGCCAAGAGGATGAATCCTACTAACACTGGTGATCTTTTGAGTCTTCCCACAGCGCCACAAGCAGGTCAAAACATTCACTCATCTTGTTAAATGTCTCAACATCTACTTGATGGGTTGTCACAAAATTGTGTACAGACATTCATGTTTGGCAGACAATGAGTCTTAATGACTTCGGCAAGCCTCTATTTTTTCCTGTAGCGCCACCATGAGGTTGACATTTGCAGTTTTGAGTGAAATGTCTTAAAGGCCACTGAACACTCCCACAATACTTTAAATTTATGACTAAATACCTGCTGACATTCCGATTAGCCTCAGTCATACTTTGTATTTAGTGTTAATTAGCAAATGTTAGCGTGCTAATATGCTAATCTATGATTGTGAACTTTATTGTATACATGCCAAACATCAGCATTTTAGCATTGTCACTGTGAGCATGTCTGTGAGCCTTTTGGTCAAAGCACCGCTGTGCTGTACAGCCTTACTGAGCTGCTAGCATGGCTGTGACGATATATACAATGAGAGGATTTGTCTACCATCAGGGAATGTGTCTTACCATTTATCCCATTATTTCTGGGTGTATTAGGGCTTCATGGGCAATGTTGCAAATAAAATCAAGCATATACAGAGATGAAGGTACTTCTGTCATTATTCAAAGGGGGACAGTAGTGAAATGACAAGAAATAATGGGAGAGAATGGGAATAACACAACAAAAGGTTTATCTCCAAAATCATTTTCCAGTCACAATATAATGGTATCCATTCTAACCACTATTCCACCACGACGCCCTGTGAAATAGGATTTTATCCATGTCATCCACCATTTTTGAACAGATGCAGCACTCCTTTGTTAGCGTCCTTTTGTTCCCCACGTGTTGCGATAACATGGCATTTACAGCCTTAATAAGGATGATTTTAGTTGATATAATACATTTACACAAGAAAGCTTCTACACTAGGTTTGAAATGTGTGTGATCTATTACTTGATACACATTTCTTGCCCCAAGGGTCTAATTTTGTGATGCTCTGATAGGAGTATATGTATTATTATTCCAGTCTCATAACTCAGTCTTAATAGTAAAACCCATTCTGTTTCCGTCTCTTTAAACAGATAAAAACTGTCAAGAGCCCTTTGCCAAACAGAAACTGTGATTAGTTTTCTTTGACTAAGGGAACAAATTCATTCTTATCTTCCAGCCACACAAAAACCAGCTCTGACAACTGGTTTTCTTCAACTCTTAGTGTGGCAGTCCATCTAGTGGTGGCATTCACCTTTACATATGAAGTAAGACATTTAGCTGAAAGATTAAATCAAAATAAGATAGCGGGCACATGTGTGTAACTACTGCGATGGCCTATATCACCACTACATGACCCAGACAAGTTTAAAATAAACAGGAAGAAAGGCCCTGGAGACACGCTGAAGTCCCTGGATACTAACAGAACAAGAGCACAGGCATATTAAAATTATAATATTCCTAGTTTCTGCCAATCTTTGCAGAAATGTTTAAATACCATTAAAGCCACAATAAATCTATGATGTCCTTGAATGCATAAGATACCCAAACCTCTGTTAACGGCACAGGAAGGACTTGCATTGGCAGCGGGGAACTCTTCGATGCAGTATTTGTTTAGATGGCACCACATTATGAATTAGGAGATACAGATTAACTGTAATCAATGAGCCTAATGCAGTGACCTGAACAGAACAAATGTACTGGGCTGTGATCATTCAGTGAGCCACAAGAGACACTCTGGATAAGATTAAGAGATAACGTCACATATAAAGTTATAGAGAGCCAGTCATATGCCATCGCTGTTCCACTACATTAGTATTCATCCCATCAAACTCCAGCCCTGGAGCTATTGATTGCTGAATGCCAAGTGCTAAAGGCCAGTCAAATAAAACGAAGAACTCAAGAAGAGTCTGAATGATCCCACAAGACTGAAAAGAGGGAACTTGCAGGACCTGATTTAACCGAAATGTAAACCTGGAGGTCTCATCTCTCCGAGCTCTTGGCTAATCTGCACGCTTCAGAAATAAACAACTCTTCACTTCCACACATTCAGAAATAAACACATTTTAGGATCAACTACTCTGATGTAACGCAAGATCGCATTCGTTTTAAACTACAAAATAATTACCAAGTGGCAAGAACTGCTTTGTATCAAATTTCTAGTGTGCAATTTGCTTGGAAAAATGCATTTTGAAATATCTTTAGCTGATGTTCTTACTATGCAGACAGACAGGGGGAATGTTTTCAGCATGTTTTACAATCCAAAACATCACCATACAATGCCTTTTTTTTTTTTTTTTTAATCTTCACAAGCTAGACACTCAACTGAGAACTATCTGCCATTATTGTTGTCTAATATTACCTGAGGCTGTGTTTTTAACTTAAGCAAATAAACCCAAAGGATTGTTTTTAAAATTATGTTTTATTTATTAAGAATTGTGACCAAATTATATACTAAACAGCACATTTTAATGTGCAGAAATACACTGGGTCAGAACTCTCTGGTAGACAAACCAGGCAACAATGAATCTGTTACTAAACAACGTCAATCCTATCTTTGGAATTTCTGCAATGCAATTACTAGTTACTTAGCAGCTGGTTCAATCTTTGGATATTCATTTTGGAAAGTCGTGACTGTAACCATATGAGTGCAAACAGAGAAAAAAACAAAGATACTTATCTCTGATCAAATAACAGACATATTGGTTTGGCTTTGTCTATCATTACTAGGGGTGGGAATCACCAGAGGCTCCACAATACGATATTATCACGATGTTGCGGTTTGATTTTATTGCAATTTTAAATATATTGAGATAAATTGCAATTTATTACCTTTTTTCAACTAGGTCCCTAAAGTCAAACTTTGTCAACATCTGTTTATCTAAAAAGATACATTTCTCTGTTTGTTCATATCACTTTTTCTTACTTATATATCACTTATTTCAGTCGTCACACCCAAAACCATCAACAGACTGCTATCTGCCGTTCTTTGTGCCTCATGTAACATATACACACACACACACACACACACACACTAATATATATATATATATATGGCCCTTTCCTGCCAGGTCCATACAGAATGGTTTTCTTGCAAAGAGCCCTGACCTCATCCCCATCCAACACTTATAGTATGAACTCAAGCGCCAACTGTGAGCCAGGCTTTATCGCCCAACAGACCTCACTAGTGCTCTAGTGGATGAATGGGAACAAATCCCTGCAGCCACAAGGGATGAAAAGAAATGAGATAATCAGCAACAATCAATGTTTGGTATGCCCGTATATTTGTGGCCACACGGTGTATTATATCACTTCACTTGTCTTTCTCTTGTTAAGCAGTCACCAAGCAAAAATAAGACAATTAATGCTACTCTGTCCTGTTTTAATGCTGTCGTGAGAAAAGTTGACCACTGAAGCATCACATACATGCCCATCACTGCAGTCTGAGTTCAAACGAAGACCTTGTACTTGAATAGCGATGACTCCTAGTCGAATCTCCATGCATGCATTATCTCTGCTTGTCTGTATTCAAATCCCAGGGAGGCCCTTTTCTTTACTGGCTCCCCTGAATTACATTTCCCTCTCCCCACCGTGTCTGAATGGCAAGACAGAATGTGCTACAAACTGCCTGTACTTGGAATAAATCTATAAAAGCAACAAACAGCAACAACGAGGCATCAGCAGCAGAGATGGTGCTTGAGAAATATAAAAAAGGGAAAACAGCACTCAGTTCAGATCATCTTCTGATATATTTTGCAGGCAGGCAGCATGTTTATATGTTGTGGGTACATCGTTGTTTTTATTCTCTAGTATCTGAACACAAAGCACGTGAAAACCACTGATTGGTGTGTCAAAAAAACAGGTTAACGTTATATTAGAGGCTCAACTGTAATGTTTACCTTCACAGCAGGATGCGTTAAGTTTTAAGTCTGGATACATGATTGATATGGCCTGCAGGTACATAAAGATATTTTTTTTGTTCGAAACATCATGAGACAGTAACAACATGTAAACAAACAATATGAGTGGAGGAAGAAAAGCAATACAGTCACAGATTTAGCCGAGATTTTTTACACACATGCACACATTTGTTCCACTATCCCCGTGGGGACATGTTATTGACATAATGCATTCCCCAGCCTCTTTCCCTAATCTCAACCATCGCAACTACATGCCTAAGCTTAACCCAACCCCTCACTTTAGCTCAACTGTAACCCTAAAACCAAGTCTTAACTCTCAAAAAGCAGTCTTTACCCGTGAGGACCTCAATTTTTTGTCCCCACGATGACGTAAGTCCCCATCAGTCAGTGTGCATTCAGGTTAAAGTACCCCCGGGATATAATGAAACACAAACACAAAGCTGTAGGCAACATGTGAATACACAAGGCTCTGACATTATAAAAAGAATTATAGCTCAGAAACTGCAAGCCAAGTGTGACTGCAGCCAGGATGTGACAGTAAACCCTCTGAATTCTGGAGCCATCTGCCCCTCTGGGTCTGAGCTCCTGCTGCAGCTGGAACTAACATTCAGAATATTGGAAGTATGATAAATATATAACAGTGTGGTCAGTGAGCTGGGGGATGGACGCCGGAATTAACAGCGGTCAAACTTGAAACACTCCATCTACAAGGAATCTGGATGAAGCTAAAATTAGATGTTGCAGTTAGGCAATGACTCAGCTTTTTTAAACACTATAAGCAGAATTATTTTTGCCCCGGATGTTCTCTCAAATATTTAAACCATTCAGGCATATACCATATAGACCAGTATTGGGCTGAACAATTTTGAAAAACTATCTAATTGCAATTATTTTGTCTGATATTGCAATATGATTTGAGATATTAGAGGGAATTTAATTCATTATTCTAATTTTCATTTGAAAACATATTTAAATGATTAAGGTGTAATTTTTGCAAGGATCTGTACCAAACAAAGATGTTTTCTTTTATCATAACAAATACTGCACCTCCAT
This sequence comes from Micropterus salmoides, assembly GCF_014851395.1. Taxonomy (NCBI): domain Eukaryota; kingdom Metazoa; phylum Chordata; class Actinopteri; order Centrarchiformes; family Centrarchidae; genus Micropterus; species Micropterus salmoides. The sequence continues at coordinate 33,632 of NW_024041881.1, read as the reverse complement.
ATTGCAATTTCAATGATATTTTGATTAATCGTTCAGCCCTACACTTGTGGTTTCCAATCTCAGGGTCACAACCCGCAATGAATGGGAGGATTACCCAGTTAGGAAAAAAACATAAGAATACATGATAAATTTATTTTTTCTGACTGTAACCCAGCTTTATTTGCAAAATACTACTAAATAGGGGTGTGATGAGATCTCGTGCCACGCAAGATTAAATTGTGACGATATTTCTTGTCAGGTAAAAAGCTGTCTCACGAGACTCAAGAAATTACATTTTTCACATGCTGTCAATCCACAAATTAATTTTCTCAAGCAGTGAAATACAAATGTATAACTGATAAGATTCGTGGAGCTAATCAACTCAACCCAGCTGATTGACACCGGCCTAACCCGCTCGTGCTGTGAGTCCAGACTGCTGTGATAAGTGGTTACATAGCTGACTAGAGTTTTGCAACATAAGCATCTAAAAACTGAAGCCAGCCTGCTCTATTTGGGACTGTGAGCTGCACTTTATCTGAGCTGCTGAAGTTAACGTGTGTGGATTTGTGCCTGATCAAAAGTGTTTCAGTTACTTTCTGTTACACATACAGCATGCAGTCCCAAACTGCGTTGGTCAAACAGTCTGAAGGGGATAACGTTACTAGCGGATCAATAACGTAATGCACAGCAGAGTAAAGGGCTGGTAGACTTCTCATTAAATGATCACTTTACTCTGGTAATACTCTTGCCCTTTTTCTGGACATGTCAGAGAACACAGATGTGCAGACAGTTTTGAACATGAGCTGCTGAAACACAGGAGGTATTAAAGTCCAGGAGTTTATAACTAAATTAAAATTTAATAATTTATCATTGAGGTGACTAAATCATGACTCAGCAGGGATATTACATGAGAAAAGTTGATCTAAAGGAGAAACAGGTCTGAAAGCAGCACAGAATGACTGAGAGCTGCACTGACTTATATTCTGTAATAGTTAGGCAATAGAGTTTGAACTGTCACCTGCCACCTGAATTTTGTGTTTCTTTATATAAATTTAAAAAAATCACCATAAACTGGTGCAGAAAAATGCATCATAAGGCAGCAAATAAAGTGTTTAATGCTCAGAATTTTCATATAATTCAGCATTAATTAAAAAAAACAAAAATCTCATCTCATCTTGATCTCGTGAACCCAATCTCGAATCTCATCTCGTGGGTTAAGTGTCTCGTCATAACCCAACTACTAAACACTCTGAGGGGAAAATCCCTCTTCCATTGAACTGGTCCCAAATCATCGGCACTCAAAAGTTGAAGAACCACTGACATAGATATAGATCATAACTACAGTCTCACAGAACAGGTTTTGGTCTTGTTCAAATGTGTCATTTTCATGTCTTTATGACCTTTTCAGGGTTTAAGTATGGGATTGCATAAATTACAAATTATAAACTAATATAGCAGATGACCCATGTCTTTTGGGCCAAGGCCCTGTAATCTTGGTTTCAAATATTAAGTACTGCCTTAAATATTCATGATAAAATAAGCAACAATGAAAGTTTCTTTAGTTAATTTTTATTAAGAGTTACTCAAATCTCAGGTAATCTGCTTCTTCAAGATTGTGGTTGTGCTTTGATCAGATTTGATTGACAGTGGCCTGGCAACACAAGCAAACAAATGTCACCAGACTCACACGAGATTTTTTTTTTTTTTTTAACCAACCGAGCCCCAGACACTACAAACCAATAAACAAATTACAAACAAAAACACAAATACCTCAAGTAAAATCACCAAAACTGTTTAAACTTTGCCAGAACATCGTTTGCTTATGTAGGTTATCTTTGCTCATAGGAAAAAGATTATTAAAATACGAAAATACGTTTTCAGGGACTTTAACGTTAACATTAAAATAAATAAATAAATAAATCATATGAAACGAATGACAACAATCAAACTGAACACATGTTTCAGCATCAAGGGGAGTTTTGACTTTGCTACCAGCTTGAGTCTGAACACCATGGATGCAGAGCTTTCCTCGAGGAACCCGTTTAATTTATCAAACCCCGTGATGAAAAACAATTACGACACTGATACAACTTGTGAACAGCATCATTTACCTTTAATATACTAATCAAACACAAAACGTGAAGCACAGCAGCAACACTTTGTGTCCACAGTCACATTGAACAGCAAGAAGCTAAACGCACGTTACCTCCATTAACACCGTGAGTATCCCCAATAAACATCTTAAAACTCTTATAATACATCAAAGATGAACCCGGTAAACTCTATAGAAATTATATAAACGTCAGCGGTATCATACCTGTCGCTTGTCCTGCACCTTCACGCCGAGAGCAGCCTCCTTCAGGGCGCAGACATATTGGATTACTGCACATTGCTGGCTGTATGCTGCTGTTAATCCCAGAGCTGCCACCTGCTGGTGTGGAGGACCAGCTGCAGCATCTGCGAGTAAAGCTGAGAAGATAAACTTTATTAAGAAAGAAGAAATTCACCTGTTAGAGCTGCTCCTGATACATACAACAGAAGAAAATAAATAAACAAAATACAAATAGAATAGTTATGCTAAATATGTAGTATCCAATACTTATGCATTTGACTCATAACAGTTCAAAATAGCACTGTAGCAGCAGGACAGAGGGTCAGTGACCTTCTACGGGGAGAGCAGTGATTGGTGGTTATGTAGGGACTGAACCCTTCTATAGAATTTGACCTCTAACCCCTTGTTTTGTTACCTCAAAATAGTACTGTACCCTTCTATGGGTTTGACCTTTTACTTTACAGACTCAAACCCTTCTATGGTACCTAACAGATACCTAAACATATCCTATATAAGCTATGTTTGATGTACAGAGAGACAGAGTGGCCATCGGGCTGGGTCACTCTCCAAGCTGCTGCAGAGCTTGTAATTGATGCTGAACTCCTTGATTTAATAAACTTTTATGATCAAGAACAGTGTCAAGCGGGTTTCTTCTCAACACATCATCGCAGCATTATTGTTCGGACACCACATGTGTACAATATATACACCTTTTGTGTATATTTTATATTTATATTTATATAATTTATATTTAGATATTTAGATATATTGCAACGGTCACAGCAGGAGGTAGTTGCAGATGTAGAAATAAATATAAATGCACAGGACAAAATATATACAGCGGTGCAGTTTAACATGATAAAGGCTATATATCCTATATATATGGCTATGAATATACAGTACACAAGCCATCACTCTGATGAACAGCTGACTTCTGACTCGCAGTGTCAGGAAGCATTCCTGTGCAATAACCCAGTAACTCTGCCTCTAATCAGCCACCTGTTTACTGGTTACCACTTATTATATCATATTGTATATTGTATATACTGTATACCAAATCCACCTACATCAAGTAATATCTGCACATAATATTTATTTATTCCTGCATCCTTTGCACTATGCTCCATCACACTGTGTATATGTTTACATGTATGCATGTATGTGTATGTGCACCTGTATATGTCATCCACCTCCGACATGTACATAATAAGAATAATGGTAAAAATAATTTACATCTTTTGCACTCTGCTCGTTACTCTACTGTCTCAATCTGTCTGTACTGTTTTTGTTTATAGTGTGCATATATGTGTTCTTTATACTTTAGCCTGTGTCTGATTTTATTATTTTATTATTGTATTATTGTATAAGTAAGCACATTGTGAGCAATGTACAATCCAGAGCCATTCTTCACATACCTGGCAATAAAGCAGATTCTTATTCTGATTCAGTACTGATAATACTACAGTGTATCAGAAATAATAGTGCAACAAAGTGACTGTGATAAATGTTGGCTGATGTTATTGTCAAGTGTTTCTTTTAACTGCGAGGTGTCCACACTTGACAAGGACCAGACTTCGGATTTCACTCAGAATAATTTATTTGAATAATTGAACAGGAGTTGAACAGTATAGGTGAAAAACCTTTAAACACAGAAATAAAAAGCATTTTGAATAAACAGTATTTCCACAGTAAACACAAGTCAAGGTAAATATTTCCAAAACGGTAAGTATATTTAAATTCAATATTATTCTTCACATTTCACCAAACTAATTATGCATTTTAATTAATCTTTAACAAAACAATTTTGGCTTACTATTTAAGCATTCTTTTACACAAATTAGGTAGAAAACCCACACATTTTAACCATATATATCCATGCATTTGAACATAGTTTCTCCCTCTCTTCAACCATGCAGCGACAACTTTAACACACCCATATTAACACCTAAACAGAAAAGATTTAAACAACATTCAAGTGAGCTTACCGATAGCCCGTCAAATCAAAAGTCTCATTCCCCGCAGTGGATGTGTGCTGCTCATTCCGTCATGTCAGTCCCTTTCCACCAGCCAAATGACTGCGTTATATGCTCCCGCTGATTGAAGTGTGTGCGAGCTTCTGATTGCTCAATCTAATTCACCTGGTCGAGGGTGCGCCAGGGCGCGCACGCACGGTCACACGCGGCTGCCGATGCAGAGCGGGGCGGCACGCAGGTGAGACGGCATGCAGGAGGAGGCGGGCACACGGGAGACAGGCGCACCTCTGCCAGATCAGCGCGACACCTCCCACTCGATCTTTACGTGGCGGCGCCCGGAAAGATCGTACTCTCAGGTGGGCTGGTCTCTGACTTGATCCTCCCATGGTATGAGGACCACAAGGCGCCGGACGTCCCGATGCAGTATGGTACTTGATCCAGGATCTGCGGCACCAGGTCTTGAGCTTCTCACAGAGATGCTGGAACTTGGGGAGACTCTCACATGAACATCTCGAACGACACCTCTGAAATCAGGATTTGCGCCGATGACTCTTGCAAGCCTGAACTGCCCTCTCAGTGCATTTTGGTCGCAGAGCCAAACTATGTCTCCAATGGTAACGTTCCTTTCAGCAGTATGCCACTTACTGCGAATGAACAGGTTCGGGCCAGCAAGTTGGCTCCAGGACTTCCAGAAGTTGTTTACTATCGTTTGCACTTCTTTGAGCCTCTTGAATGGGTAGGTGGTGTAGTCGACAGTTTTGAAGTCTCCACTTTGTGTAGCTCGACCAAGCAATAAGTTGTTTGGCGTGATGTACTGGATGCGCTCTTCTCGGCTTTGGACTCTGGCGTCAATGGGTCTCTCATTGGCAAGATTAGCAGCTAGCTGGAGCACTGTCAGGAACTCACTGAAGGTAAGACCTTCTACATTGCCAAGGCTTTGGAGGGCTCTCTTGGTGACTCTGACAGCAGCTTCGGCGGCTCCGTTTCGGTGAGGTGAATCGGCCGGGAGGATTTTCCACATCCAGGTGTCTCATTTTTGGCAGCATACTCTTCAAGTGACTCTTTGCTCTGTTGATTCAGGTAAGTGTACATCTCTTTTAGGACAGGTCTCGCTCCGACAAAGTTCGTACCAGGATCAGACCAGATTTTACGGGGATGGCCTCGGACAGCGGTGAATCTCTGGTAGGTAAGCAGGAAGCTCTCTGTTGATAGTGTGTTTGCCAGCTCGACATGAATGGCTCGGCTGGACATACAGCAAAACACGACGCCCCATACTTTCATGGTCACTCTCTTTTTGACATCATCCTTAACATGGTAAGGTCCAAACAGGTCAACGGACGTAAACTCGAATGGTGCAGCAGGACTAGACCTCTCATCAGGTAAGTTTCCCATTATTTGCTTGCAGGTTCTTGCTTTCTTGCAGACGATACACTTGTCAACGACTTTTTGGGCAATGACCCTTCCTCTGATGACCCACGCCTTTATCCTCATCCGCAGCAGGGTTCCCGCCACACCTTCATGTCCCTTACTGTGTGCTTCTCTGGCTAGCAGGGTAGATAACCAGGCTTGGAAAGGTAGGAGGGGAACAGCTCTGCGGTCTTCTTTGAAGGTCTGGATTCTCCCACCACAAACTAGAAGTCCACTTGTTTGGTCTCTGTAGACGACTAATCTGTCTGTTGTGGTGCCTGGGAAGTTGACGCCCTCTTGTGCTGCTAGGCAAAGGTCTCGAAACACGTCCCGTCTCTCTCTGACTGTAAGGATACCCGAGGATGGTACTGCCTCCCACTTTTCTTGGTCTCTGGTTTGGCACTTAAGAACTTTTTAGCTGCTCTCCAGATCCAAGCCACAGTCCCAATCAGCCTTCTCAGGTTGCTGAAGCGCTTTCCATCGACTAGATGCCGGACTGCTGCTCCTGCTGGTGGTCTTTCATACTCTAGCTGGGCTGGATTTTGTGCCGTTTTCAGGCGACATCTGGAGAGTAGTGCTACGAATGTTTTTTTCTGGATCCTTGTGACTTTGTCCGAGCTTGGGCTGCGACGTCTCTGGCGGATTTCTTTGGCCACTCATCGTCAGGAAGTTGGAGGAACTTTGGACCCGACTGCCACTCGGAGTCCTCAGTTAGGGCATCTGGACTGGCCCCTCTAGTGATGATATCTGCGATGTTTGCTGGCCCTGGAATCCACCACCAGTCTTGGACGTCGGTACTGCTCTGGATCTCACCAACGCGATTTGCGAAGAAAGTCTGGTAGCCATAACTCTCACGCTGTATTGCACCCAGGACTGTTTGACTGTCGACAAGATGATACCATTTCTTGACCTGGAGTCGGCAGTGTCTCTGGAAGTAGGTCTTGAGGCGGGCTGCGAAGACTGCTCCGCATATCTCAGCTTTTACAGGATCCCCTTTGTGGTCAAGGGGGGTCAGCTTGGATTTGGATTCGACCAGTCTCACAACGACACCACGGCTGCAACTCCAGCGAAGATACATCACTGCGCCATATGCGTGTTGGCTGCCATCAGAGAATGTGATTGCACTGGGCTCTGCGCAGAGATCTGGTGGAGTCAGGGATCTGGTGAAACGAAGTTGGCTCAGGTCAGCATATTCTTCCAATAGCTTTATAGCGTCTTCTCTGAGACCTTCAGACAAAGCAGCATCCCACGAGTCTTCTAGCCAGTATTTTACCTTGGCTTCTTGAAAAGCTCTCCTGACCAGGATGGCACCCTTTTGTTTGACAGGAGTCACAAGGCCGAGTGGGTCATACAGGCTAGAAACCTGGCTTAGCAGCTCTCGTCTGGTGAGTGGATCAGGTGTTTGATTTCTGACCTCCTGTCTGAGCAGGTTTTGACCAAGGCGCATCTTTCTCCTTTTCTTTGAGAAGTTAACTGCAACCATGACATGGAGTTTGTCGTCATTGATGGTGTAACCAAGGCCAAGGGCTTTGTTGTCGTCTTTTGTCAGCTGGTTTGGTAGGATCATAGTCTTTGGTATCTCATCCTTGGGTTCTTTCCTCCCACCTTGAATGGAGTAAACCCAGGGCTTTATGTGGAATCCTCCAGCTTTCAGGATGTGTTTGATGTTGGCTGTGAGGCATTTCAGATGGTCAAGGTCGTTATGTGAAGTCAGGATGTCGTCGACGTATACATCTTCTCCCAGCACGCGTCTCTCTTCCTTGAAGTGACTGAATGAAGGTAAGTTCGCAGTTTCTCGCATGGCGACTTGGGCTATGCAACCGGCAGGTTTGTCTCCGATGTTGACTCTTGTTATGGCAAAATCTTCTATTTCGGCATCTTCACTGTCACGCCACAGGAATCTGTGCAGGTGGACCTCCGATCTTCCAGCCAGACAGAGTTGTACATCTTCCGGATGTCTCCAAGGGCAGCGTAGACACCAGTTCGGAACCTCAATAAGACAGCTCGGATTGGGTTCAGGACATCAGGACCTTTGATGAGGATGTCGTTCAGACTGAGACCTCTGCACTTTTGGCTGCTGTTCCACACTAGTCTGACTGGGGTGGAGACTGAGTGTGGGTTTAGTGCAATGAGATGACTTATGTACCACACTGGCCCGGTCCAACTCTGCAGAATGTCTTTGGACAGCTTCATTGCGGCCCTGCGGTTCACCATCTCATGGATCTGTGCAGCGTAGGCCGCCTTCCACTCAGGTTCTTTTGATAGCTGCTTCTCAGTTCTGAGGAATGTTGCCTCTACTGCTTTCCTGTTTGGCAGGGTTGCTGGATCTTCTGTCCACGGATACTTAGCATGCCAGTGTGGTTCGGTGCTGTGTACATCTCCAGTCGTGTATGTCAAACCATTTCTTATGATCTCCATCTCCCTTTCTTCTGCAAGAGTTATCTCCTTTCCCCCTGGCTGGCAGTTCCCGCAGCGACACCCTCCACATCTCGGCTGACAGGCGGCTCCGATGCTCTCCCACCTCCACCACTTCAGAAAGTCTTTGCTGCTGGTGGCTGTGTTAGACTGGGTCTCGGGGTGGTCGGGATACTGGCAGGAAATTGGGTCTGTCTTGAATTCGAGATATTTGACTGCTGAAGTTCTCATTGATCTGGCGAAGTGAGTCTTGGACGAATGGGCCATCAGGGTGACTTCCTCAAAGAGGTCTGGATGCATGCCCCCGACTGTCTTGCCTAGTGGACCCTCCCAGAGCACCAGGTCACCAATTGAACGGATTTTTTGGGGCACCAGCTGGCCTTCTTTGTGGCTGATCAGAAGCTGGATTTCTCTGGGTCTGATGAAGTCTTTGAGGGGAACATCAGGAAAGATTTTCTGCAGCTTGTCAGGTTGAACATGTCGGTGCACCTCTGCAATTTTGTCAAGTCCGTAGCAGATCAGTTGGTGAGACTTCAGAGTTCCTTTTGGAGTCCTGACTCTGATCTTGAGGAGGTAGCGCTTTGTAGCGACAGATACTTTCATCCCTCCGACGCCATGGACGACTAGTGCGACATCTTCACTGCGAAGGTTCAGCTTGCTTGCAGCTCTGTGGGTTATGTAATTTGTGTCAGACGCCAGGTCAATAAGTGTTCCGATTCTTTGCCCGTCATTGGCAGTGACGTTAAGGAGCATCAGGATCACAGGGTACTCGTGCAGACCAGTCTCCTCCAGAAGGCCTCTCTCTCCTCTCTCTGCTGCAGTGGAGTTGTATGCTCGAGATGCGATGTTGCAGAAAGCATTGCGACACTGCTGCGCTAGCTCAGGTGAAAGTTTGGAAAGAAACTCTTCCTGGGCCTCGGTGTAATTTTTCCCCTCAGCTCTCACCGGACCAAACTTGGGTCTTTGGGACAGCTGTCTGGGTAAGGGACAGAGAAGGTAGTGGTGTTGGTCTCTGCACTCTGGATTCCCACACAGGTAAGTAGTTTTCTGCAGGGTTCATTGTGGATTTCGAGGCACCTCTTGCAGGCTCCGAGCTGTTGCACTGCGTCCCTCTTTTCCTGGAGCTTTGTGGTGGTTCTAAACCTCCTGCAGATGTAGAGCTTTCTTTTGTGTTTTGGATCTCCGCAGATGATGCAGCCTCCTAATTCACTGCTGGATTTAGTTGTCCTTGTTCGGGCATGCTTTGTTTGAAACCTGGTCTTCTCCTTGGCAGGGTCGATGTCTCTCAGCTGTTCTAACTGCTCGTAGATAGACTCTTGGGATTGGAGGTATGCCAGTAGCTTGTCAAAGCGGTTCTGGTGGCTTACAGCATTTCTTGGGTCAGCAGCGTGGGTAAGCCAGTCTTTCTTCAGGGACTCTGGCAGCTTGCTCTCGATGGATTTTATTACTAGTGGGTTTTTTATGGCATCTGCATTGCTCAGTTCATTTAAATCATAGAGGGCCTTTTCCACTGCTTGGATGAGCTCTACGATTCTTCTTGGGTGGTTACCACGAACAGGTGGGATAGCTTGTAGCTCCTCGACAATCTCAATAGCGATGGTGGCTTGGTTTCCGTAGCGGTTCTCTAGGACTCTGAAGATCTCGTCTGCTGAGGTGTAAGTAGAGAGCCGTAGATCCTTGGCCACTCTTTCGTCGAGGCTATCAAGTAGTTGAAATTTCTTCACCTCTTTGGATCCGGTTGGTTCACCTTGCTTCTGTAGAGCCTCCCATTCTTTCCTCCATCTGTAATACTCACGCTGGCTGCCGGTAAACTTTGGTAAAGCTGTGGCTTTTAGCTTTATGGCTGCAACAGGGGCTGCGCTGTGGGCTGTGACAGGTACTCTGTTGCTGTCCTCTTTAATACTTGCTGCTCCAATCAGGGCGGCCTTCCTCGACACCAGCTTGGGAAGGAGGGTTTCGAGCTCCGTTAGCCGACGATTGAAATCTTGCTTCTCGGCTCGTGGAGCCCAGCGGTTCCAGGTCTGGTGCGCTTCTTTGGCTTTGTGCACCAGGCTCTCTAAATGGCGGAGCATAAAGTCATATGCCTCCAGGGGTGTGTCAGGCTGAGTGGAGGAGACGTTCTCGCACTCTGCCTCTGCAGCTTTTAGAGCAAGGGTCAGTTCTCTTTCACCACATGAGGCCCATAATGTCTCCTGGACAAGGTGCTTTACCTCTTTTAACTTCTGCTCACACTCTTTCTCCGTCTTCTCTATGTCAGCTCTCTGTTGGTCGCTTAACTCAGGTGCGCCCTCTGCTTCGGTTCCTTTGCCCTGTGCAATGTAAGCAGCCTCAAGCTCCTCATTTGCATCCATCACTTTAGCGCCCTCTGCTGTGAGTCTTTTGAAGTTATCTTGCAGCTCCTCCACAGACATCTCCATGTGGGTCCTCGTTATATGGTTGGTGAGTCGGGAAAAAAGTCTCTTTACTGTAGTTCGCTCTGTTTTCAGCTCTTCGAGTGACTTGGACTCGGCCATGTTGCCTTTTTTGGCTGTTGGACTGACAGGTGAACGGCAGGTAGTTGATTTCCTCCAGGCCCCCAGGTGGAGTCTTCTCCCTCTTTGTGGTGGGCTCTTGTGGAGTCTTCACTTGTCACGGCCGGTTTCCTACTGTCAGGTCGGTTTTTCACTGTCAAGTGTTTCTTTTAACTGCGAGGTGTCCACACTTGACAAGGACCAGACTTCGGATTTCACTCAGAATAATTTATTTGAATAATTGAACAGGAGTTGAACAGTATAGGTGAAAAACCTTTAAACACAGAAATAAAAAGCATTTTGAATAAACAGGTATTTCCACAGTAAACACAAGTCAAGGTAAATATTTCCAAAACGGTAAGTATATTTAAATTCAATATTATTCTTCACATTTCACCAAACTAATTATGCATTTTAATTAATCTTTAACAAAACAATTTTGGCTTACTATTTAAGCATTCTTTTACACAAATTAGGTAGAAAACCCACACATTTTAACCATATATATCCATGCATTTGAACATAGTTTCTCCCTCTCTTCAACCATGCAGCGACAACTTTAACACACCCATATTAACACCTAAACAGAAAAGATTTAAACAACATTCAAGTGAGCTTACCGATAGCCCGTCAAATCAAAAGTCTCATTCCCCGCAGTGGATGTGTGCTGCTCATTCCGTCATGTCAGTCCCTTTCCACCAGCCAAATGACTGCGTTATATGCTCCCGCTGATTGAAGTGTGTGCGAGCTTCTGATTGCTCAATCTAATTCACCTGGTCGAGGGTGCGCCAGGGCGCGCACGCACGGTCACACGCGGCTGCCGATGCAGAGCGGGGCGGCACGCAGGTGAGACGGCATGCAGGAGGAGGCGGGCACACGGGAGACAGGCGCACCTCTGCCAGATCAGCGCGACAGTTATAGTGACCGCTACAATATGTCACTGCTGTGTTGAAGAGTCTGACAGATGTTGGGATTAAGGACCTGTCTGTTGCTGAAGTAGCTGCTTAGGAGAATAATTTTAACAGTGACCTGGAGTCTCTTGCTCAGGGACACTTGAGCAGGGCACATGGCTTTTTTTTTAATGTCCACTGTGTGTAAGTAGGCCTTCAAATAGTTGAGATATAAACACACCATCAGTAGCTGCTTTTGCGTTTTCAGTTGTATCACTCCATCTTCATCAGGGGATGGATTTGGCAAATGTAAATGGCAGCGGTGGAAGAAGTACTCAGATCTTTGACTCTGACTGTAGTAATAATGCATCAAAATCTTATTTCACTAAAAGTAAAAGAGTATCATCAAAACTTTTTTTTTAAATGTATTGTTTTTAACATTATTATTATTCCTAGCCTATTCTGCCGCCAGCTGCTGGTTTGTTAATAGACTAATTGTTGTATTTAACTCTTTTCACTTTTACTTCTCTGTGTATTTTTCTAGATTAAGCTAAGATGTACCTTTATTGATCGCCTGATGGGAAAATTCAGCTTGACATGGCAGCACAAGGAATTGAAGTCAAAAATAAAATAAGAAATAAAATAGGAATAATATTTACAATGAATAGATCTAGGTGCATATGAATGTTTCTAAACAGACATACGTTGATACAGTATCTGTTTCAGAATCAGAATCACGTTTATTGCCAGGTACATTTTCACATACAAGGAATTTGTCTTGGTAAATTGGTGTTTAACAGTGCACATACATGTAGAAATATAAATATAGAAAAAGTAAAGAGACCTGTTTTCTTAGATGAGAAGCTGTACAATTTGTGTATGTACAACTATGCCAAAAATTGCTAAAATATACAAAGGTTATTTGACAAGGGAAAAATGTTCTGGCTGCACCAGGACACCAGATGGTCAATCTGCCACCTGTAGGCGGAGTCATCCCCACCAGAGATGAGACCAGCGAGGGTTGTGTCATCTGCAAACTTCAGGAGCTTGACAGGCTGGTGGCTGAGGCTGCAGCTGTTGGTGTACAGGGAGAACAGCAGAGGGGAAAGAACGTAGCCTTGAGGGGAACCGGTCCTGGAGTCAGAGACATGTTTTCCCAGCTTCACGTATTGCATCCTGTCGGACAGGAAGTCTGCGATCCACCTGCAGCCACGCTTAGCTGGGAGAACTTGTCCTGCAGCAGAGCTGGGATGGTGTTGAAAGCAGAGATGCAATCTACAAACAGTTTCCTGGGGAATGTAGTGAAGGCCCATGTTTACTGTGTCGTCTACAGACCTGCTGGCTCTGTATGCGAACTGCAGGGAGCAAAAGACTTCATAATCATAAAGGTCAGGGCAACGGGTCTGTAGTCATGTAGTCCTGTGGTCCTAGGTTTTTGGGGGACAGGGATGATGGTGGAGGCTTTGAAGCAGGCCGACACATGGCATGTCTCTAATGAGGTGTTAAAGATGTCCCTGAACACCAGAGACAGCTGATCAGCACCCTGCTTCAGGATGGATGGTGAGACAGAGTCTAGCCCAGCAGTCTGTTGACATCCCTCTCCAAGATGGTGAGATAGAGATAGAGACAGAGACAGAGACAGACAGATGAGGTGGAGCTGTTTTCCACTGAGGATGGGGAGGATGAGATGGCGGACTTGGGCCAATTGGTGGGGTGACGGGGGTGGTCTCAGGTCTGTCCCATTGTCTTTCGACAGGAAAACTGGTTCAACTCGTTGGCAAGGCGAGAGTGGTTCTTGGAGAGGGGGGGATTTTGGTTTGTAGTTTATGTGTCTAAATCTTTTCCAGACAGAAACAGATTTGTTTGTAGAGAAGTGATGTTGATTTTTCTCTGAGCACAGCTGCTTAGCATCTTGAACCACCTTGCTAAACCTGTACTTTGACTGCTTAAACCTGCCCCTGGTCACTCATAAATGCTTCTCTCTTTTTAACCTTAGCTGTCTGAGTTTAGCTGTGAACCAGGGTTTGTCATCATTATAACTCTGGTGCATGATGGTACGCAGCTGTCCTCAGTCACAGAAGCATCTGTAAACTCATCCAGTTTACAGATGTTTGTATTTCTGTAATCTTTTTATTTCAGTTTAACTGTATAAATGACTGTGTGGTGCTTCCTCTGTCACATCACTTTCATTGACGTTGTTGTCCAATATTATTTTAGACATACTTCTCGCAATGGGAAATTAAGTGTGTATTGAATAATATTGTTTTGTTTCACAATGGCTTCCAGTGAAAACCCAACTGCTGTTTTTAACCCTTTTTGTGTATATTTGGAAGTATGAGGTCTTCATCAGCTGATGAAATCAAAGATCTACAGTTCCATGACAACTGAGCCAACATCTTCTGATGAAGCCCGTGCAATGTTATTAAAATCTCCAGAAGTGGTACTCTGTGTGTGTGTGTGTGTGCGCAGTATATTTAGTAATTATTTTAATGCATCTCACACTTCATCTAGGTGGATTAACATGTTTAACTCATCTGAAACATTTTACTCAAACTTAGCATCGGATCAAATAAGCTGGTTATTTATCTTATATTTACTGCTATATTTAATATAAATATATTTTATAAAATATTTTATTTGGCATAAATTCAAGTTATTGACATTAACACTAAGTTTCCTTTAATAGATAAAGTAGTACTTTGTTAGATAATTAACCAATATACAAACATTCACTATAGACAAGTGCTCACAGTGACAAAATGTTTTAGAAAATTTTTATTCTTTTACATTAAAATGTGAAGGGTGAAATTTCAACTGTAAACATGAAATAAACTTGACTTTTACCTCTAAATTTCACAACAAAAATACAATTTTTAAAGCCTGTTCCCACAAAGTATTTCTGACTTCAAACAAGTTATCAATGGTAATAAATTAAAATTCTGTAATTCTACACTATGCAAAATAAAATTTAATTTATTTATTTAAAATAAAAGCCAAAAGGAAATTCACAAAATGTTCACCGTAAAAACGACATAATGGAGTGTCTGAGATAAATAAATAATTTGATATTCTAAAATGTCAAAAAACAACCCCCCCCCAAATCACAATCAAGGGTTCACAGATCAGTTAGTGAGGTTGGTCACTTTCTGTAAGGCAGCAGCGCTCACATTTAGAGAATGCTCACTGGGAAACAATTTCCTCAATAGGAATGACAGGAGCATCTGTTATGGAAGATAGAGCAACAAAATCAGAACAGGATTTTTTTGCTATATTAAATAAAATGAGAAACTTACATACAATAAACGAAGGACAGTGACAGAAAAGTAAATGCAGAGATACTTACATGTACGAGCATTTTGTTTTTTTCACGGTCCTGGAACAGATTAAAAACAGACTCCACGTCTGTCTTCTTTAGGACAAGATAGTTTGAACCTACAGAGAGAACATAAAAATTTATTTTATGTACGTTTACGTTTCCTACTAGTGCAGAAAGGCGACAACCTACATTTGGCATTCATCAGGTTGTGCGCTCTGGCCCTGGTCTCGTTCTTCTCCTCGTCTGTGCGAGGAGGACGAGGTGGAGGCGGTGCAGCTGGTTGAATCTCTGGCCACTGTTTTTCACGCACAGCATCGATGTATGTAGCCATCTGCACTTCTGATGGGTTCATCTTGTTTAGGAAAGAGTTCACTTTTCTGGAGAAGAATACAACACAACCAAAGGTCACCCACAGACAAAAATCCAAGTCACAGTATAAATAAGGGGTTGGGTGTCTGAACCAAACTTACTTTTTCAAGATGGGCATAAAGGGTTTCAAAATGGCATCAAATATGTTTATGAGGATGGAGTTCCCTGTTAGGACAGAAAGTATTGGGTTTATCTTCAAAAAACGGGGACTATGTCAGTGTTTTTACATGTTTTAGCTTTGGCATAAACTTTGCATTTACCCTTAAGGCTGCAGTAATTAATACATGCCACTAGAGAAACAACCAACTCCTAATTAGATCCTCAACTATGTTCACCAGCCACTTGATTTGAACATCCAGTGTTCAGTACAGTTTATAGGTGTAGATGAGAATGGCTGAGAAAATGTGAAAGCATAAAAGAATTTTAAAAATGGTAAAAAGCGCTGTAGCTGCAGAGTTATGTATTTTTCTTTACCAAAAATATGGGGCTGAAGATAGAGGATGTTATTGTGCAGGCAAATATGTTGACTAAAAAAGGTAAAAATGACTTGATCTGACTTTTTAATGCTCCGTTATTTTGGCACTAGTAAAGACCTCAACTGAAATGAACGAACACAACTGGCTGTCTAGATTTAGTTGAAAATTAATTAATTAATTAATTAATTAAATTAATCAATCAATCTCAAAATCTGCAGTATGGTATAAAAACACTGGTAGTGAAGGACACATTATTTCTAGTAAATGGACTACAACACACAAAACACTGGTATGATCTCAAAGCTCTTAATGCTGTAAACACTGAACAAACCAGAAATTTCTTTCAGCAGATCAAATATGGCTTTTGTTGCCTCCAGCTGGCCTGGCTTTTGTGGCTCTTGGCTCTTCTGACACTGGGAGTCCTCCCCTCTCGGCAAAGTGTCCTGGTCCTTCCCTTTAGTCTTGTTTGCTCCACCTGACATCTTGAAACATATTTTGTCCTTTTTATTTGACTTTGCACTGAAGTGACACCACGATGGACCTTCCGTGCTATCCCCTGAAACTCTCCATTTTGTCTGCAGTGCGCTGTGGAGTCTGACACAGGTGAGTCTTTATCACTGGTGGTTCTTGTTGAGAGCAAGGACTCTAGTGACCTGGATTGTATCAGTCCCTTGAACATTTTAAAGGGAGAGGTTAAGGCATTACTAGAGTCCTCTGTTTTGTTGGGGGAGCAGTTTTTATTTGCAGGCTCCAGCTCCTTTTGTGTTTCTGCTTCCTCTGGCGGCACTGAATCAGAATGATCTTCCAAGATAACAATAGTTGGGATTGTAGTACCAGTAACATTGTTGCCCTTCTCAGTAGAGGCACCAGGGTTTTCTAAAGGCAGAGTTGTGGATTCAGGATGTGAAGATGTCATTGTGATTTCTTTCGGGGCCTCTGTCTGAGGACTAGAGTTCTGCAAAGTAAAACAAAATAATCAGGTTGTGACAGCTGAATCTGAAGCGCCTGACTTTAAAAAGGTACAGAGTGGCAGACACCAGCAAATGAACAAATTCATACACGCATCGGTTAAAAGTCTAAAAGTCTCAGTCCCAGTTTCTTACAACTTCAGTCTTATTTCCATAGTTTGGGTCACTGTTTTATTGGTTATTATAAAGTTACCACAAAGTAATTGATTAGATCGGGGCTACGCTGCAACATTCCTCAAACAAAGTCCAACAGTCCAAGCAGCCAACAGTTTATGCAAAATTATTCACAAACTACTTTCTTTGGAGTAAAAAAAACAAAAAAACAAAGTTAGTGATGTCTGTAATAATCCCCTTCTGCACAGGAGAACTGCATGTGTGCACGCCATGGAAGGTAGGTCAAAGTTGAACCAGGTTCTGTAAACTGTGAAGGATGTTTACACTACAGAGCTGGAGTTATACTTTTATTATTTGCTATGTTCTCTCTTGCAAATAAGTTTGTCTAAATGCCCCTCAGACAACTTTATAACTTGGCAAGTACAATGTTACTGTTACCTATGGGAATGATGAATGCCAAAAGTACAAAAGTAAGCACCAGGTTGTAATAAGCCTGAATCATTCTTTAAGATGTCTATCTGAAGAAAAGCAAATCTGTTAAACTTTACCTCTTCTTCCTCTTGACCTGGAGTCAGGAAGTAAGCCAAGCCACTCAGAAGGCCCCAGACACCTCCATAATGTTCCTCCTCATTCAGTAGTTTGTCAAGTGGGCAGAGGAACTGAAAAACTGGCTGACTGCGGCCGATTAGATCATCAGAAACTAATTCCTGTAAAAGAAAATAACACTTTGAGTCATTATGATTTTCAAGTGTTCATCTGTCAACACAGTATTTTTGGCGTCTCTCACCTGCAGGAAGTTCTCCAATGATCCCTTCGCTTCTTCTTTGACCTCATCTGTGATCTCTGACTCCTCCGGCACCAGGATTGTGGGCAGCCGGATCGAGTCCTGATAGAGGACAAAATAAATGTCTTTTATGAACAGTTCCATGAACAATGTTTGGTCCAACCCCTCTGTCTAGCAAGTTTTAAAACTGTATACCATATGATTGCAGTAACATTTTGTGGTTCACAATGTTGAATTTCAGACTTGTGAAGCAAACGTTGTGGTATGTTTTCACAACAATGCTTCCTTCTGCCACAAGCTGAGTTTACAGAAAACACAAGTCTTTTCTCTGAAGTCAAAGGAAGAAATCCTCTTTTAGTCGGTACATATCATGATATCTGTCCATTTGTGGAAAACCATCCATTTAATTGTTCAATAGAAATTCCTAACATTGGACTGCATGATTTTGATTCATTAAAGAGAAATTTGCATTTTCAACTGTTCCAGTATTTCACAGTGAAAGTTTCTTGCAGAATCAGCTTGACAAAATAAATCATGCATGTCATCATTAACCACATTTCCACCCCCATGTACAGAACACGAGCAGGAAGTGTGCAAAAGGTATTTCCAAACATGTAGTCGCTCTTCTAGTTTGTGGCTAACTTTTGCCTCATTGTACTGTTATCTAGTCCCACATAGTTTCACTCTGGCTACCCTGTCTCCACCCTAACTCCTCAGAGTGCTGTCAGAGTACCTTTAACAAAGTACCTCCAACATTAAAAGGATAGGATTTTTACGATTTTAAGAATATACTCGCATCCATATGTACATATTGAAACTGTTTGTTTTTGTCACTGTAATTGTTCCTCCTATTCATTCATGTTCTGAGATGTTTGCTCCCTAATCTGATTCCAGTGTATGAGATAATAGAACAATTGAGCACCTTCAGTCTTTTTAGTGCAAATACTTTGGAATTGCACTACAATTTTATGTATTTCTGGCCAGTATGGAGAGGAAAAATAATTAAAGTGAACAAAAACGGTTTCAATGTACATGTGAGAAATGTGAAACCTAGTCTTTAAATTGATTTTATCTGAGGACACACCTTGCCTTCTCATCATTCATTCCCTCCAATTCACACTCACCCTGACAAGCATCTTTCTAAACTGGTAGACACTTGCCAAAACAGTGAGTGTAATTATTCCCTAAAAATGTTCTATCAAAATAATTACAAAGATGTTTATTTACTGGAATAATCTCCTCCGCGTACTATGATGGTTTGGTTTGCTGGCTTGCAACCAGGACATCAAGTCAATGATAAAAAAGTCAATCTGTAGTCGTCTGCACACCAATACAGCAGGGAATACAAAGCCAAACACAAGCAAGCCCCATAAAGCATGTTGTAGCAATTCCACTCAGAAAATGTTTAAGTACCAAGTACCAAGAAGTTTTAAGTTGAGTCAACAGCAAGTCCCTTCTTAATGAATGTCTTAGAGCTCATGGATAAAAACTTCTTCAGCTAGGTTTGATTTTACCCACAGCATGCAGACTTACCACTTAGTTAACATAACTAACATAGTCTAATTACTGGACAGTAAACATACAAACAATCCTGCAATAAATATAATTTGACGATGTAGTTTGTGGTGGTGCTGAACTGTTTTGCATTATACAGAGAGGTGTTTCTGTTCTGCTTACCCTCACTGGGTGGACAAAATAATAGAAACACCTGTCAGTATTACACAACACAATTGCGAGTTTATTGTACCTAATAGACAGACATATCAGAGGTGATTACATCAGTTAAAAGTAGAAATTATATATATAAAAAACACAAAAGATGGCTTTCCATCTGCCTTTTACCTGCCATCTGTTGCAAAAGTACACAACATCCATGTAGGTCTTCCTGATGTCCCAATGTAGGTTCTCAGGGCTGTCCTTCTCCTCCAGGTGAACAGTGAAGATTATCTCTTTATCCTCCCAGTCGGTCTACAACACAGTCAACTCCTAATCAAACTCCATCACAAACATTAACATACCATAGAAGGACACGTTTTTACAGTGCCTCCGCAGACAGATAACAAGCCTCCGGGACATTCCACACTGCCAATGATAATTATAACTCACATGAGGGATGCTGACAGCCCAGCGGCCGGCACGCCACATCTCGTATGACAGCTTGAATTCCATCATGTCCTCTTGGACGCTTGTCAGGTAGTTATCCAGATCACTGTCCTCCTGATGGTGTTTGGCCAAAAAGCAACAATGAATCTGTCATGTTTCACAAATTGTACTCCTCGGTTTAATATATTGCGTT
This sequence comes from Micropterus salmoides, assembly GCF_014851395.1. Taxonomy (NCBI): domain Eukaryota; kingdom Metazoa; phylum Chordata; class Actinopteri; order Centrarchiformes; family Centrarchidae; genus Micropterus; species Micropterus salmoides. The sequence continues at coordinate 13,803 of NW_024041881.1, read as the reverse complement.
ATCTGCAGCAGGCTCACCCTGTCAGAGTCCTGCTGGCTGAGAATGGACTCCTCCCTGGTGTCCTGGTTTTCCTGGATCGCCATGGTCCTCATCCCTGTTGGCTCCTTCTTCATTATCTTATTTTTCTTGGTCTTCTTGGGCTTCATCTTGTCAACAAATTTTGACCATCCTTCTTTTAACTTGTTACCTGAAAATTACAAAAACTTATTTCATCAGTATTTTTTGTTTTTTTTATTGTGTACACCACAGTACTGGAGAAACACAATTCCCCTGCCTGATATACTGAGTACTGTATGTGGAGAGAATAACAATACATTCTACTTTGACCTTGATTTCTGACATAACAACACACTTTTAGCACATCATTATAGTTGGAAATTCAGTGAGAAAAACTACTCACCACACAATCCACACTTCTTCAGGCATGTAAGCCACGTAAGCATGATTAGTAATCAAACGTTCAATGTTATAATCTATGTGGCTGCCTGGCAATTAATAATTTTTCCAACAGACTAAAAAAGCATTTTTTTTCCTGAATTTTTGATGTGATCATAACAAAAAAATACACAGATTTATCTTATCATGGCATAATCAATTCTTATTCAGTCATCATTACTGTTGGATTATTTGCAATATAAAGAGATAGGAGTTGCTTGAAGACAGCACAGAAATGAATTGGCATTCAGCTTGCTGTTTGTGTAATTAGCTGTCTGGACAAACAAACAAAAGAATCAGGGGATTAATTATGTGCTAAAAGGCAGGCTGATAGAAAATTAAAAAGTCACGTAGCTGACCACACATTGCTATTTATCAAACTGTTGTACAATACGTTATGTAAGTGGTCTTCTATTCTCTAAACACTCCATCTGCCTTTCTCAGGTCTCTGTCACCCTCATCTGAAATGTTTTAACACTCAAAGCTGAAAATCAAGTTTCAAGAATCACATGTACTACTCCTTAAGTATGAAAGAGCTCAATTAAAGACTCTCAATTACAACAACTCACTCACAAAACACACCTTTACTTTTGGCCTCGATCCTAGTGCCGTTTGAAATCCCTGCTCTCTCCAAGCCCCTAGAATTAAAAAAAACACAGACCCCCAGGTCAGTACCAATTCCAAACACAGGAGGTGGCCCCTGCTGTTGCTACTTTGAGGCTTGCTATGACTAGGTCAAGTCAGCGGGGTGCAGAAGATGACAGCCACTCACACTTCACTGCCCTCGGCCTCGCCTTCGCCCTCGTGTGAAGCCAGCGAGGCTTGATCTGGGTCTGATCCACACAGCTCATCCACAGAGCCTTTGGGGGTCACGCTGTCAAGCTGGCTCACCACCAGCTGGTTCAGGTTGTCGGGGTCCGACAGCCATGTCACCAACAGGCCCAAACCTGAGGAAAACAGCCAATACACTAATCCAACAAACTCTGTCTTGACATAAATACACAAAAAAATCAGGAGGCACAATATTCACATTTGACAGTATTATTGGATTGTTGTTTTTTAAGTCATTTTAACACAGCTGGAGTTAGTGATAATAGCTTCCACAATTAAACATATTTAAAAAGGAAGAGTATTTTCTAAACATTTTCTAAAATAAGTTGCCCCGAGTTAGCTGCATCTGGTTGGCTTAGCTTATAATTAAGACTTGTTGTATCTCGTTTGCTTAATCCGTATAAGAAAGCGAATACGAATTTCCCAAAGCCGTTACTTTAAATTTCATTTCAACCCTATTTAAAACATTTATTTTGAGTTCATATGTCATGTGTGGTTGACAATAAGTGGTACAAATCTTTAAAAAGTGAAGCCAAGTAATCTTTTTCCTCATACAATAAAGACTGATGATATGCGAGCGCAAATGATCAATCACAAAATTGTGAGCAATCACAATTTTATGCAAAAATCAGGATTGTTATTTTTGGTGCAAAAGTACAGCCCTGTAATTTTTCCACTGTTCCAAATTATTGCAAACACTCAATTATGTATCCATGAATTAAACAATTATGTCAGAAATTATCTGTTTCTAGCTGCCAAGATGAAGAGAAATCTGGACATGCAGATAATGTTTTAACTACAGCACTTATTGTAACTGACCTACATGTATAATTGCAAAAATGTAAAGCACAGCAAGATTCCCATGAGACAATCCCAAGAGACAAAACATTTTATCTGTTACTAAAAATGACAAAAACCTAAAGGGAATTGGCAAATCACTGTGAAAAGCCCTTTCCTTTTTTGTAACCAGAAATGCATGTCCTCAACTCGACAATGCCACTGACAATAAGGGATTACACACAATTCACACACTTGTAAAATAAGTCATGGGAGGCTTAGTCCTTACACAAGACTGTATTCCTGTGGAGAGAGAATTTAATGCTTTCCTACCCTTTAAGGCAACGATCTCATTTAAGGCACAGCGGCTGACGTCTTGTCCCCAGAGAGATTCGGGAAGAAGGTTACATACCAGAGTTTCAGAAAACTCTCGGAGAACTGCAATCTCTTCTGCTCTGGAAGTGAACAAGAGAGCTCTGAAACAGAAAGCAAAATAGAGGTGACTCCAACCATTAGTGAGCACTATACTGGATCATAGATGTTTATCAGCACATATCTCGGATAATCGCTTTATCTAAATCATAAACCTGATGGGATGTGCTACTGTTGAAACACCATTCAGCATAAGAAGAGCCATTAGGATGAGTTAGGCAGGTATGATCTTGTAAAAGAAAGGTAAATTATTCATAAGTTATTTAAAATATGGAGGTATTTATAGAGTTCAGACACATTACTGAGTGCAAAGAGTAACTGAAGCACCATGAGTTCTGAGTCATTAAACTGAAAGTATGTGTAAAGTCTCACCTGTCAGACTGCTTCGCATTGTGCAAGTGCTGGGTCAAAATCCGAATGGAGCCTACGACAGCCTGGCAAACATCAAAGTCTTTTGCTCTCTCAATGATCCGGTCAATTACAAAGTCAAACTCCCTGCTGAGCACCTGGTGCAGAGGCTGGTTCTCACATGGCTCAAGGACACCGTACCAAGGCAGCACCAGCTGAGCGTAGGCACGCTCAAACACTGAGGGGAGCAGTCACAAAGGAAAATCACGGTAGCACCAAGCTCCCACACTCACCTCCTGACCATCAAACTCAAACACTGCAGTGACTTGAACGCTTGTTTGGTGAAATTCAAGCTCTATTTTTTGCTTATTATTCAAATTGTTCAGGCAGGCAGGACTTTCCTCTGAACACGAGGAGTTGATGGTGGTATGAAGACTGGTCTATTCATCAGGGAACACACATGTTTTATTTACAGCAACATAACTTTATATCATGCAGAGAAAACCAGCTAAAAGTGCAGATGTAGACCATAATGTTTTTTTTAAACTATGAATTTTTCATATTTTAAACTCAATGAGAAGGCACAAAGACAAGTTGGAATAAAATCACTTTACATATAAATACTGTTTACATTTTCTTTGCGGTATTTTTGTGTATAAATAGTTACACACATTTTTAACCAAAACTATTCTATAATATTTTGAGTGATTTTGATTAAAGATTTGTAACTTTTAATAGATGCCTGTGTCATTTCTCAAGTATTTTTGGGTTCCTGTCAGGTTTATTCTTTGTTAAATAGACAAAATGAGAAGTCAGACTTACAGCTGCAGAAAAAAAAAGGATATTTATGTGGTATGCACAATTTGAAAGGTGCTTAGTGAAAGACAAAAATGCAGAAAAAAACCCAGCTCATGCATTTGAATATGACTGAATAGAATGAAATAAGTGCTTTCAAGGACTAATCATGAAATACTTGTTTACAGCAACTCTCAAAGAAACTGAGCTCATTCAGAGTAGGGATGCAATTTTTTCAGTCCTGATACTGTTACCTGGGCTTTGGATAATTGGCTGACACCGATACCAATCAGATAACAGTGTAAAATGACTAAGCTGTATTCCTCACTGAGGAAGTCATTGGGAATCATTATTTTATGTGTAAGGCAACATCTGGCTTGACTTAAACACTGCATCCTAACTTTGTGAAACAAAATGCTGTGAGCTCTTCTAGCAAAATGTTTCGGTTTCCCTTTGCATCTCCCCCTCTTGTCACAGATACCTGAGCCAGCTATTTGAGTCATTATTAGGCCGATATCAGAAATCAGTATCAGAGTGTCCCAAATTCAGAGCTGTGGTATCAATATTATAGCTAAACACCAACCAATATCATTAACGCTGTACAAAATAATAAAAACAATGTGTTTGCAAAGCAAACACAACTAAAATTAGAAGCATGAAAACCAGATATCTTATTTCCTCATCACAGCCATTTACAACCCATCTACAGAGAGAGGGTGTGTTTGTTAATGTTTTCGTTCTTTACATAAACATGCCTCACCTTGCTGAAGGGACCTCTTCACCTGTGGATACTGAGAATCCACTGGTTCAGCCTGCTCCCTGGTTTCTCTGTCATTCAAGTCACCAAACGACTCTTCCTCAACAGTTTCCTGGAAAACAAAAAACTATGAGTCAACTAAAAAGGGACTGAGAAGATTAATAAGAACACAATGAAAACTGGAAAAACAATTAGTGCTGAACTCACAGTAAACTACTGTGGCTATGTGATGAGTGAAAACATGTTTTTCAGACCTCAGTAGCTACAATAAAAAGCACCTCGGGTTTTGTGTGAACTAATTTCACAACTCAAGTGTTCAAGGGTAACCTGGCAAACAAGTTAGATTACTGACTAAGCCTACACATTGACTGGGATCTTACAGACAACATGCTACATTAACAATTCTAATATTTATAGACCTAGCTCACTTATTAACGCATATGAGGGAGAAAGGCTAACTACATTTTCAATATTTGAACACATTAAAACATGCCGCCGTGCTCCTAAATCCAAATCTTCCCCGCAAAAAGACATGTTCAATCCATAAATGCAAAATGTAAGTTACTTAATACCTGGAGTGGATTTTCCTTCGTTTCTTCTTCAGTTTGAGTGCTGATCTCTCGCATGCTGTTTCCAAATAACAGCGAGGTAGAAAAACAAAAGAGAAAACATAACAAGTACTGTGTCACTGTGCGCCAGCAGTCTGAAAAATACCACACCAAGCCAAAAGTAATGGCGATGGAGAAGCGCCACAGATACATCTTCTTTTCTTACAAGAGGCTCTTTTTGCTCGTATCTCATACTTTGAGACAGTGTGTGTTGCACATAGCCAGAGCAGGTCTGTTCACGGACATCTTTGGCACAGGAGAAGAAGACTCGGCTTCCTCAAACAACAGTCAAACGTTATTAACAGTCAAACTTTATTAAGTTGGGTAAAGCAGAGCTGTGATTGGCTGCAGGTAGTCCGCGCGTGCCTGTTGTTGATTATAGCAGGGTGCCATCTACAGGTTACACCTTTACCTTACAGCAAGGAGCTCTGATCTATCTATCTTGATTACCAGTGGTGGGAGTGTTCAGATCCTATCTTTGAATAAAAATACCAATCCAAGAATTTAAAAATACTCCTTAACTTAAATTACAGAAGTATCAACTTCAAAATTTTTATAAAGCAAAAAAGTAAAAGTAGCCTAAAGTAAAACCGCAGTGAAATATCCCGTCTCTGATCTTTCCTTTTTTTTTTTTTTATAGAATAATGGATAATTTGACATCTTTGGGTATCACACAGCTATTTAAATGAAACCATCTAAGAAGTTTAGAGGGGAAATATCTCTTTGGTGGATGTGTTAACAGCTCATTGACATCTGAACTCATAGACACTGTTTTTTATAAAAAGGTCTCAAGCCCAGGCATGGGAACCACTGGTTTAATTTTTAAGCTTAATATTAGTTAATAATTGTTTCAATAATTAATCTGAAAATTAACCAATAGCTATAACTGTTAAATAAATGTTGTGGAGTAAAAAAGCACAATTTTTCCCTCTGAAGTTTAGTAGAGTAGAAGTATAAAGCAGCATCAAATAGAAATATAAAAAGTACAAGTACCTCAACATTGTGCTATAGTAGGCCACAGTACTTCCTTACTTTCCACCACTGTCGATTACAGAGATTGACTGTTAATGGATACATAAGTTTTCCTTTTTTTAGCATGACTTACAAATTTAGCTTATGATCATGATATCATATTATCAGCCAATAAAAATATATTTTTTAAACAACCAAGAACAGGTAAAATAAGGAAGAGCTTGGCCATTGATAAGGGAAGTATTTATCATAAAGTTGTCCAGATTGAGATAATAAAAACAAAGATAATGTTTGGAAAAGATTTAAAAGTCTGTGGTTCTTTACTTTATCTACGCCAGATTACTGTTTTATTGTCAGATTGAATCATATTCTGCCATCACACTTAAATAAATACCATAGATTGTATTACATTAAATCAGTTTTCATGCAGATTGTTTGTTTCGACCTTCTGAATTATACAAGCTCTGATGATGATGTAATACTGATGAAAAATATAAAGTAGATTTGCCAGAGCGAAACTGGGCATCCAGTTAAGCGTTGCTGAAGACAGGCTATTTTATTTTTAAATATGGAACTCTAAATCTTTCCAACATTCAGACTAAAGACAGGCCTTTAATGAGCACAATCTCCTTCAGCTTCTATTAAATGTGAACATTATAACAAAAAACATTTACCAGAATGGGTTGGTATAGCCCACTAATAAAGCTATGTTACAAACAGCAGATACTCTTTGTATTGTCACTCTGAGTAACTTGTGACAAACGTAGATGTTACTGATTTTCTGTCAGGACCGGGGGCCAGAAACTCAAACGCAGACTAGAGAAATGCACAGAAGTGGTTTATTGAGCACAAGGGGTGTCCTGGGAGAGGTTGGGGTGAGGTGGTCGTTCTGAGGGTCTGCGATTCTGGTCCCAGAGCTTAGATGATTCCGGGGCACAGGAGGGAATCCGCATGGTGCATGTGCAGGTTTCCTGAGGTCGAGACAAAGAGAGAGCAGTTAAACACTGGTACGAAGGTTCAGACAAAATACTGAAACTAAGACAGACAAACTGGCTGGCGTGTCCATACGGTTAGGTACAACGATCCGGCGGGGACTGGAAGGTTGGCAGATCTCTTAAAGGCATGTTGATTGCAGGCAGAGGCCCTGGTGTGCTGATTGCGGATGTGTTTCAGGTGGGAAAGCCTGGAGCTCAGATTGCCACGCCCACCAGCAGCCTCAGTTTGTGACATTATCAAAACCCCCACTTCCTTTCAAGTGCATAATTTATCTCACTGTGGGTTTTGTCCTCATGAGGTTAAAACACTGAGGTCATGACCCGGTGCAGCGGTGATGTAACTCAGTCTAACAGCTGAAATTACGCAACAGACTGCCTGACAGGAGGACAGCTTCAGTGATCCGTGGCCCTTCATGTGGCTACTGACTATGAAGTCCCTTTTAAGAGGAGGTCACACCAGTGGTGGAATGTAACTAACAGTACATTTACTCAACAATATTTGAGGTACTTTATTTGATGCGACTTTATAGCCTACTTCAATTCTGAGGGAAATACTGCATTTATTTTTACTTCCCTACATTATTTTGACAGTACTTAACAAATTGAGATTTTTCACATAAAACATATGTGCTTATAAAATATGTTGCATTGTTATAGATTAAACTACCAAAAATATATAAAATCCATCCATCCATCCATCGTCATCCGCTTATCCTGCGTACAGGTTCGCGGGGGGGCTGGAGCCAATCCCAGAGAGGGGGTTGTAGCCAATTCTGTGGCCTGGTCGCTGCCACACCGACCACTGGTTTCTGCCACACCGACCACTGGTCGCTACCACTAGGGGAGCTAAAGATACTAGTTTCTGCCACACCGACCATCGGTTGCTACCACTAGGGGAGCTAAAGATACTAGTCGCTGCCACACCCACCACTGGTTTCTGCCACACAGACCACTGGTCACTACCACTAGGGGCGCTAAAGATACTGTTCTCTGCCACACAGACCACTGGTCACTACCACTAGCGGCGATAAAGATACTGTTCTCTGCCACACAGACCACTGGTCGCTACCACTAGCGGCGCTAAAGATACTGGTCGCTGCCACACAGACCACTGGTCGCTGCCTTGCTGTCCCACGAACCACTAGTTGCTGCCTTGCTGCCAGGCTGCCACACCGACCACTGGTCGTTACCACAGTCTTTAAGGGAAGGCTCCTTTCTGTTCCATGTCACACAAACTGTGGCTGTATTAAAAAAGGTCAGTTTCAAGTTTTTATACAGTCTATGGTTCCAAAGTATACCTAAAGTGACCTGATTTAGGTTAGTCATCAGGTTGAGGCCGCGACCAGCGAACATGAAACTAGAATTAGACTCTGTATTGACTGCTGCTTATTTGTTTAGCATTATTGGCTTTTTGATGCATCCTCCAATTAGTACAGCGCTACATATGATAATATGCTTGCTATTGTGTGCCTGCGGCCATCAGTGCGTAAAATAATAACACTTAAATGTTATACCTATATCATAAAGGGTGAAATTGCGTCTCTCCTTGAGCAATAGTCTTTGGTGGCATTTTTCACGCTATTGAAACTCAAACTTTGTTGCAATATCGCAGACATCAGGGGCAAGTAGTGGACTGCTGTGTGTGTGTTTGTGGGCATGAGATGAGGCTCCACACTGCTGCCACACTGGTCGGTGTGGTCGCTGCCACTTGGGGCGCTAAAGACAGTGGTCGCTGCCACACTGACCACTGGTTGCAGTTGGTTATATCTACTGTAATACATCTTTATCATAATTCTTTGTTAAAATATTATGGATTATGCCTATTCTTATTGTTGCACTATATATTGCAGTTTGTGTGGTTATACCTACAGTAACAGCCTACATCTATCTATCTTTAGTCCTTGCCTATAACAAGGCCTGTGTTATTATAGTGTGTGTGTGTGTACATCTTTCTATATCACAATACTTTGTAAAATATATTCTATTATATCTTATTGATGCACTGTAGGCATACAGTATATTGCAGTTTATGTGGTTGTAGCCAATCTACAGTAGGCTAATACATCTATCTAGATCACAATACTTTGATAAATATAGCCTACAATATTATCGATTATGCCTATATTCTTATTGGTGCACTCTATATTGCAGTTTGTGTGGTTAACCTGCAGTAATAAATCTCTATCTTTGGTTCTTGCCTACAAGAAGAAGGCCAGTGTTGTCACCTGTGAAGGAAAGTGTGGTGAACACTTGTTGGTTGAATCCAAGCTAGACTGATTTTAACAATAAGAATATAGTTAATCAAAAATTAGTAGGCTATATTTAACAAAGTATTATGATCTAGATATATTTGTTACTGTAGATAGGCTATAACCACACAAACCGCAATATATAGTACAACAATAAGAGCAGGCATAATCGATAACATAGTATATTTAACAAAGAATTATGATAAAGATGTATTACATAGTAGATACAACCAACTGCAACCAGTGGTCAGTGTGGCAGCGACCACTATCTTCAGCGCCCCTAGTGGCAGCGACCAGCGACCACCGTCTTTAGCGCCCCTAGTGGCAGCGACCACAACAACCAGTGTGGCAGCAGTGGCCGGTGTGGCAGCAACCCAAGACTGTGGAGCCTCGTCTCATGCCCTCTCTCGCCAAATTAAAAGATTAAGTCTGGTTCGCGATGTCTTCTTCATACTTTGGTGTTTTTGAATTGAACAATGGCAACCATGCGAATAAAATACTATCTATTCATTTCCAGGCCATTTTATCAACTTAGTTCGCCATTTAACTTTGGAAAGTATTGTTTAAGGTTTCAAAACTTAAACCTCCAGACCTCAATTTTTTATGTTGCATAGGGTATCTTTCCCTAAATAATGACATTTGTTCCTCCAAATGAAATTAAATAAGATCTTATCTAATTCTTTGTATATTTCAGTAGGCATTTCCAGTGATAAGGATACATAGATCTAGGATATTTCCTCAGCATTAGATAGTAGAACTCTACCATTCAGTGAAAGATGCCTCATCCACCACATGTTGAACCTTTTTCATTATTTGTTTAATCATAGGGCTGAAGTTTAGGTTATTGCAGAGTTTTTCATTCTTATCACACCCAGGTATGTAACTGGGTTCTTCACAGGGATACCATTAACTTCTGATAGTTCACATTCCTTAAGTGGTAGCCTAATAAACAGTTTTGTTCAAGAAAATTCCTCAACACATCTAATTGCGTTGATCCATTCCTCTATTGTATCATCTGCCAGTTGAGATAATTTAAATGATCTAAGGTCACTTTAGGTATACTTTGGAACCATAGACTTTATAAAAACTTGAAACTAACCTTTTTTAATTCAGCCACAGTTTGTGTGACAAGGAACAGAAAGGAGCCTTCCCTTAGAGACTGTGGTAGCGACCAATGGTCGGTGTGGCAGCGACCAGTATCTTTAGCGCCGCTAGTGTTAGCGACCAGTAGTCTGTGTGGCAGAGAACAGTATCTTTAGCGCCCCTAGTGGTAGCGACCAGTAGTCTGTGTGGCAGAGAACAGTATCTTTAGCGCCCCTAGTGGTAGTGACCAGTGGTCTGTGTGGCAGCGACCAGTATCTTTAGCACCCCTAGTGGTAGCGACCAGTGGTCAGTGTGGCAGCGACCAGTATCTTTAGCGCCGCTAGTGGTAGCGACCAGTGGTCTGTGTGGCAGCGACCAGTATCTTTAGCGCCCCTAGTGGTAGCGACCAGTGGTCTGTGTGGCAGAGACCAGACCACATAATTGGCTACAACCCCTGCTGCAATCCCAGCTGACAGCGGGCGCAAGGCGGGGTACACCCTGGACAGGTCGCCAGTCCATCGCAGGGCCACACATAGACGGACAACCGCTCACGCTCACACTCACACCTAAGGACAATTTAGGGTAACCAATCAACCTAGCCTGCATGTCTTTGGATGGTGGGAGGAAGCCGGAGCACCCGGAGAGAACCCACGCAGACACGGGGAAACTCCACACAGAAAGGCCGGGGCCCACGACCATCTTCCTGTGAGGCGACAGTGCTAACCACCGCACCACCGTTCTGCCCTAACTAACAGGGTGCATTTTTCTATTGTTTCTGCACTCAATATTTTTACATATAAAAGCATTTTGGTACTTTAAAGTACATTTTGCTAATACTTACGTACTTTTACGTAAGTGATGTTTTCAGTACAGGACTTTTTTCAGTGTATCCTACTAGCAAAATAAATGCAGTATGTCATATTGAAAGTAGACTGTAGACTACATTTGTCTTATTTGTTAACCTGATGAGGCACAGCGTATCTAAAGCCACACAGACAGACTGTGTGTAAATGGCTGTGATCCCCATTGCTCCTGATTCACTAATCCCTTTTAAAGTTGTAATCCAGCAGCTGCAGGGAAAGACCTGCTAAATGAAGAATTCACTCTGTGGTACCTGCTGAGAGGAGATTTTGTGGATCGAGTGGTCAAAACAGTCTTAAAACTGATTTCCCTTGGGTCTGCGGATATATCCCAAGAGTTTCTGAATCACTGTAGGGAGATTAGACTACACTCAGCTCAGTAAGTCATGTAATCTGATAGTGTTGCTAAATGAAGCTATGTCCTCCATTCAACATCAGTCTGGGTTAAGTGTCCAAGACACAGTGATTGTGTCTACATTAACTTGCCAAGCAGAGTACTTTTTATGTTGACAGGATGACCACATTCTTCTCAGTGTTTAAGATATTAGCTTTAGACGTGCACACCATCTGTAGCTGTACATCTAACAGAAATTCACACTAGATACAGAGAGAAAAACACATTCATTTGAAAGTGAGGAATCACGTGGTGAAAATACTAGACAAAGACATCTCCAGGGACAGTACTAAACTTTTGATGAACTTAAAGAGTGAATGATGGTTCAAAGCTGGACTAATATTTTGGACCTCAATATAACTTATTCTCTTAGACTTAATTATCTAGTCACACTTTCAATAAGAATAATTACAGCTGCAGTGAATGAATGCTCATGGGATTTCTGTGATGTTAAAAGCCTGCAGCAGATAGAGTGCTTGACTGTACTGCCATTAATCTGTAACCTTACTGACAGACATTTTCCCAAGTTATTGCTAATAAGAATTTTGGACCACATATGTCAAATAGTCTCTTGAAACAGTGTCTTCATTTTTTTTTTATAAATTCTGAAATGGATAGATAATGTTCCCAGGGGGCAGCAGCTCCATAATTGTTCAATGAAAACAACTGAAGACTGATGAAAGCAACCAAGTGGCCCTGTGACCTCATAGTCAGCACGCAGTTCGTAATACAATGTGACAGTATATTGCTGGGATATCAACGTGTCCGAGTCCAAATAGTTTAAACATACACAACACTGCTTGGTGTGGAGGATTGGTTTGCTACAAACAAAACATTCACCAAAGATGTCCCATATTAGGATATGCAGCATCTGCTATTACAGAAAGGTCAGTACACTACATACATATTACACTTGTCAGAGACGTCAAAATGTACGTCCTGTGAGGCTACAACCTGCTATAATCATGTGCTTCATTACAGCTGGCACAATCATGCATCAGGAGAAATCAAATTTCTGACACCCCTTAAAATACACACACACCACCACCCTTAAAAAAATCCAACCATGAACTGTGCCTTTTGCTTCTTTGCTCTAATGAAAAGCTACAATATGTTATTACGTTTTTACATACTTGACTTGACAATGATAGTAAATAACTGGAAAGGTGTGTCAGTGGTCAAACAGCTCAAGGTTAAAGTCCTCAGTCACACCAGTTGGAGTCAGATGAGGTCTGGCAGGAGATAAAAGTATATTTAGAAGGTTGGATTAATCCACCTCCCTACAGGTAACCCTGGTTGTTTTCTGCAGGAAGTCACATGTGCAAAATGTTCTGCTGAACTATCAATATATTTAAAAAAACACTGGGAAGCTCCTGATTTCCTGTGTATCACCTTTCTGTAAGTATGCTAGGTTGAAATATTGGCAGCAGGTCAACTTTCTCAGCTGATTTTGGCTTAACCCCAACTACAACCTTAGAGACCTCTGCAGCTCTAAGCTGTCACTCAAGAGGCCGCCCAACGGCTATCTGAAGCAAGACGGCTGAGGACATGAGCTGCCAGGACACTCTGTAATGGTACCTTATATAGGACATTACATTTCAAAACCAGACAGGAGACTCAATAGGTTGCGTTTATTTCTTTTCAGTAAGGTTCCTGGGTTCAGGGAATGACATTCTGCTGAGGGGCAAAACAAAAAAGCATGGGCCAAGAGAAGAGTGCATAACAGATTCCCCCAGTACAACTAGTAGAAAATACTAGTGGTCCCTATAAATATAGCGCAGCATTTAAGTCCTTCCAAATTACAAGATATGTACAGTTAAACTTCACAACATGAATAGGGACATACAAAAACTTAGATGACTTTTTTAAGTCATCATACAAGACAAGCACGAAGGCGCCACCCATCCTCTGAGCAATTAGATAACGCTCCCTTGAAGAAGGCCTTGGAGCCCTCATCACGTAAAATTTCTCCAGCAGTCATGGTGCCAGGTACATGATGTCAGCTGTGGGGAAAACATAATTTTAAAAAAGAGGTCACCTTTATTCAGGTAACACAGAAGCAAAAACAGAAAGTTACACTTGATAATTGTGTTGATTACCTCCTTTGCGTCCAGACTGCATCATCATACGACGACGGACAGTGTCAAAGGGGTACGACACAAGACCAGCGACCGCAGTCACAGACTGAGCGATCATCCAGCTAACCAAAAATGTGTGTGTTTGGGGTCTGGAAGCATGCCTGTAAGAGAAATGTCAATCAGGAATAT
>NW_024041880.1:0-24475 GCF_014851395.1 Micropterus salmoides | reverse complement strand
GAAAACTCACCAAAATTTGCAAACATGTCAGAACCGGTGAAAAATTTCGTATTCTACAAGTTTCGCACATGGGCGTGGCAAATGACTCGCTAGCGCCACCTAAAAATTGGAAATGATTAGCCCCTCGTTCACGTTCAACCTACATGTACGAAATTTTCTGGGGACATGTATCGTATCAAGACGCACAAAAAGCCTCAAGAACCCATAGCCTAAAGTCAACAGGAAGTCGGCCATTTTGAATTTTATGGCCATTTTTGGATGATTTACACACTTCGTACTTTAACGAACTCCTCCTAGGGATTTAGTCGGATCGACGTCAAATTTCTGCTGTGCCTTCTAAAGGCATTGACGATGAAAAGTTGTGCTATTTGCGAGTTTTCGTCAATGGGCGTGTCCGTGGCGTCGATGATTCGCAATGAAACAGGAAGTTGTTGTAACTTCAGGTACATGCTCACATCTGGACCAAACTGTACATGTAGGATGAGAGTCCCGCCCTGAACACATGTACATGCCGACATTCACCCACAGTCATAGCGCCACCTGCTGGCAACAGAAAGTGACCTTTAACGAAGCAGCCCCCGCCGCACGTTTCACCTACGTGCACGAATTTTCTGTGGTACGTGTATCTTGTCCAGACGCACAAAAAAGCCTCTTGGAGCCATAGCCTAAATCAACAGGAAGTCGGCCATTTTGAATTTTACGTCAAATTTTGGATGATTTACACACTTCGTACTTTAACGAACTCCTCCTAGGGATTTAGTCCGACCGACCTCAAATTTGTGCTGTGCCTTCTAAAGGCATTGAAGATGAAAAGTTGTGCTATTTGCAAGTTTTCGTCAATGGGCGTGTCCGTGGCGTGGCGTCAAAGATCAGCTCTTCGCCATGACACGGAAGTTGTCGTAACTTCAGTGTACATGCTCACATCTGGACCAAACTGTACATGTAGGATGAGAGTCCCGCCCTGAACACATGTACATGCTGACATTCACACAGTCATAGCGCCACCTGCTGGCAACAGGAAGTGACTTTTAACGAAGCAGCCCCCGCCGCACGTTTACCTACGTGCACGAATTTTCTGTGGTACGTGTATCTTGTCCAGACGCACAAAAAAGCCTCTTGGAGCGATGCCCTAAATCAACAGGAAGTCGGCCATTTTGAATTTTACGTCAAATTTTGGATGATTTACACACTTCGTACTTTAACGAACTCCTCCTAGGGATTTAGTCCGACCGACCTCAAATTTGTGCTGTGCCTTCTAAAGGCATTGAAGATGAAAAGTTGTGCTATTTGCAAGTTTTCGTCAATGGGCGTGTCCGTGGCGTGGCGTCAAAGATCAGCTCTTCGCCATGACACGGAAGTTGTCGTAACTTCAGTGTACATGCTCACATCTGGACCAAACTGTACATGTAGGATGAGAGTCCCGCCCTGAACACATGTACATGCTGACATTCACAGACAGTCATAGCGCCACCTGCTGGCAACAGGAAGTGACTTTTAACGAAGCAGCCCCCGCCGCACGTTTACCTACGTGCACGAATTTTCTGTGGTACGTGTATCTTGTCCAGACGCACAAAAAAGCCTCTTGGAGCGATGCCCTAAAATCAACAGGAAGTCGGCCATTTTGAATTTTACGTCAAATTTTGGATGATTTACACACTTCGTACTTTAACGAACTCCTCCTAGGGATTTAGTCCGACCGACTTCAAATTTGTGCTGTGCCTTCTAAAGGCATTGAAGATGAAAAGTTGTGCTATTTGCGAGTTTTCGTCAATGGGTGTGTCCGTGGCGTGGCGTCAGAGATCAAGTCTTCGCCATGACACAGGAAGTTGTTGTAACTTCAGTGTACATGCTCACATCTGAACCAAACTTTACGTGCTTGATAACTCTCCCACCCCGCTATGGAGGACCGATCCTGACACAGTCAGAAATAAATACAGAAATAAATAAATGCTCAATAAATAAATAAGCATCCAATTAAATACACAAAAAAATAAGTAAATAAATAAATGTAGGTAGTAATTAAATTATACAAGGAGACATAAATGTATATTTTAATTAGTGCCTTTACTTATTCACCTTTGTTATAATTACCTTATTTGTTTATTCAACTTTATTTATTACTAATTTTTTTAATGTATTTATTTATGTGTGTGTTTTAATATTTTTGTCTGTTTTATTCTTCCTTTGTATTTATTTACCTTATTTATTTTCACCCATGGTATTTATTTCTGCCTGTCTTAAATTTTTGTATGCATTTCTGCCTCATTATGCAAATGAGGAGGGGCTGTGTCTCAAGGGGTCATCTTCTCTGCTATTGGTGGACCAGTCAGACAGGAGAGCTCCTACTCTGCCTGCAGACATCAACGATCTTGCCCCTCACACAGTCAGATGGCTTCCTTCAGTGCGCTGAGGTGTTTAACAACTCTGAAGACAATACTACCAGCAATGTCTTCCTTCTCTTTTCACGTAGAGCCCGACAGACAGTGCTTTCAGTTTGCTGCATGCATGGACACAGAACTGCGGTATAGGGAGAAGCACACGGTCAGCTGGCTGCAGCTAAATCTGGAGTGCACTCGTATTCAATTCTGTATGGTAAATTCAGTTTTAACGGAGCAGAGCGAGCTGACAGGCAGAGTTAGAGACTTTTTCTGTCGTTTCTCTCTTTACAAAGACGCATGTTGCAGTCAGAGTCTTCTCTGAGATGCGAGCACGACATACAACACAATTTATCAAATTACACAACGGATATACAGTATGAAAATAAGATTGATTGGATTATACTCACAGGAAGTATAAAACCTCTTACATGGTCTATTAAAAGTAAAGTAACACAAAAATGTCAGGGAAATTACTTTACTTAGATTTAAGTACTGCAGTTGTACATTTGAAATACCTTCCTACCTTTCTGATAGGAAGCCTTCTTGAGGTGGTATAAAACATTTCTTCTTATATTCTGATTTGAGTTGTGGACAACTATGACCACATGAATTAAAAAATTAAACATTTCACTGCCCAAGTCAGCTATAACACAAGTCTTGTTCATCAGACTACATGCTGTACAGTATTTGTGGACAGATTTTGTCCCAGGATTTCTTATGCATTTCTTCTTCTTCGTTGCATGATTTAGAATAATAAGGTGAGAAATGGGTCTATTCTGAGTTCATCCTGCACTGCAGCAGCTAATAAAGTCCATTTAATCCCAAAACGCTTTTCTTTTAGGCAGGCTGGAGCAGAAAACAACTCACCTTTCTCAAGTTGTACAGTAATGTCACATGTGTATGAAGGTGGATCAAACAAGCTAATCTTAAATGTCAAAGTAGAGAGGAGCCTAGTAGGCCTATTTATTTTCATTCATTACACAATATGAATAAGCTATGCAGACAGTTGTAAAGAAAGAACATCTTTTTCTTCTGTTCTCTACTTGTTATAGTTACACAGTATTAGGGGTGTGGGCTGTATTAAAAGTATCCACTGTTCTCCCATGCTCTAACACACAGTAACGATGAAATGTGTGCTGTTCTCACATTCTTCCTCTGTATGTACACATAAACAACAAGGCAAGGAATTTATTTTATTGTTTGGTACATTATTGTTCAGTGTACATGTCACATCTGAAACAAACTTTACGTGCTTGATAACTCTCCCACCCGCAGACATCTACACGCCAATACCGATTTATATTCATAGCGGCAAGTGCTATGTAGCTCCACATAGGGGACACAGGAACTGACATATAGCACATTCATGCGGTGTCGGAACCGCGTAGGAAATTCACAGCCGCACCGGCAGAGCTCCAGAATGTGCAACTCGGCCGGCTCACGCGCGGACGCGCTTACAAGTGCGAGGGCCCGCCCAACGCTGCTTGCAGCTTTAATTTTTTTTATTTTTTTATTTTTTTTCTTTTTTCTGCAAAGTAGGCCCAAATGACATGGCCTAAACATACTCGAAAACTCACCAAAATTTGCAAACATGTCAGAACCGGTGAAAAATTTCGTATTCTACAAGTTTCGCACATGGGCGTTGCAAAATGACTCGCTAGCGCCACCTAGAAAATTGGAAAATTAGCCCCTCGTTCACGTTCAACCTACATGTACGAAATTTTCTGGGGACATGTATCATGTCAAGACGCACAAAAAAGCCTCAAGAACCCATAGCCTAAAGTCAACAGGAAGTCGGCCATTTTGAATTTTATGGCCATTTTTGGATGATTTACACACTTCGTACTTTAACGAACTCCTCCTAGGGATTTAGTCGGATCGACGTCAAATTTCTGCTGTGCCTTCTAAAGGCATTGACGATGAAAAGTTGTGCTATTTGCGAGTTTTCGTCAATGGGCGTGTCCGTGGCGTCGATGATTCGCATGAAACAGGAAGTTGTTGTAACTTCAGTGTACATGCTCACATCTGGACCAAACTGTACATGTAGGATGAGAGTCCCGCCCTGAACACATGTACATGCCGACATTCACCCACAGTCATAGCGCCACCTGCTGGCAGAAAGTGACCTTTAACGAAGCAGCCCCCGCCGCACGTTTCACCTACGTGCACGAATTTTCTGTGGTACGTGTATCTTGTCCAGACGCACAAAAAAGTCTCTTGGAGCCATAGCCTAAACCCAACAGGAAGTCGGCCATTTTGAATTTTACGTCAAATTTTGGATGATTTACACACTTCGTACTTTAACGAACTCCTCCTAGGGATTTAGTCCGACCGACCTCAAATTTTGCTGTGCCTTCTAAAGGCATTGAAGATGAAAAGTTGTGCTATTTGCAAGTTTTCGTCAATGGGCGTGTCCGTGGCGTGGCGTCAAAGATCAACTCTTCGCCATGACACGGAAGTTGTCGTAACTTCAGTGTACATGCTCACATCTGGACCAAACTGTACATGTAGGATGAGAGTCCCGCCCTGAACACATGTACATGCTGACATTCACAGACAGTCATAGCGCCACCTGCTGGCAACAGGAAGTGACTTTTAACGAAGCAGCCCCCGCCGCACGTTTACCTACGTGCACGAATTTTCTGTGGTACGTGTATCTTGTCCAGACGCACAAAAAAGCCTCTTGGAGCGATGCCCTAAAATCAACAGGAAGTCGGCCATTTTGAATTTTACGTCAAATTTTGGATGATTTACACACTTCGTACTTTAACGAACTCCTCCTAGGGATTTAGTCCGACCGACCTCAAATTTTGCTGTGCCTTCTAAAGGCATTGAAGATGAAAAGTTGTGCTATTTGCAAGTTTTCGTCAATGGGCGTGTCCGTGGCGTGGCGTCAAAGATCAGCTCTTCGCCATGACACGGAAGTTGTCGTAACTTCAGTGTACATGCTCACATCTGGACCAAACTGTACATGTAGGATGAGAGTCCCGCCCTGAACACATGTACATGCTGACATTCACAGACAGTCATAGCGCCACCTGCTGGCAACAGGAAGTGACTTTTAACGAAGCAGCCCCCGCCGCACGTTTTACCTACGTGCACGAATTTTCTGTGGTACGTGTATCTTGTCCAGACGCACAAAAAAGCCTCTTGGAGCGATGCCCTAAAATCAACAGGAAGTCGGCCATTTTGAATTTTACGTCAAATTTTGGATGATTTACACACTTCGTACTTTAACGAACTCCTCCTAGGGATTTAGTCCGACCGACTTCAAATTTGTGCTGTGCCTTCTAAAGGCATTGAAGATGAAAAGTTGTGCTATTTGCGAGTTTTCGTCAATGGGTGTGTCCGTGGCGTGGCGTCAGAGATCAAGTCTTCGCCATGACACAGGAAGTTGTTGTAACTTCAGTGTACATGCTCACATCTGAACCAAACTTTACGTGCTTGATAACTCTCCCACCCCGCTATGGAGGACCGATCCTGACACAGTCAGAAATAAATACAGAAATAAATAAATGCTCAATAAATAAATAAGCATCCAATTAAATACACAAAAAATTAAGTAAATAAATAAATGTAGGTAGTAATTAAATTATACAAGGAGACATAAATGTATATATTTTAATTAGTGCCTTTACTTATTCACCTTTGTTATAATTACCTTATTTGTTTATTCAACTTTATTTATTACTAATTTTTTTAATGTATTTATTTATGTGTGTGTTTTAATATTTTTGTCTGTTTTATTCTTCCTTTGTATTTATTTACCTTATTTATTTTACCCATGGTATTTATTTCTGCCTGTCTTAAATTTTTGTATGCATTTCTGCCTCATTATGCAAATGAGGAGGGGCTGTGTCTCAAGGGGTCATTCTCTGCTATTGGTGGACCAGTCAGACAGGAGAGCTCCTACTCTGCCTGCAGACATCAACGATCTTGCCCCTCACACAGTCAGATGGCTTCCTTCAGTGCGCTGAGGTGTTTAACAACTCTGAAGACAATACTACCAGCAATGTCTTCCTTCTCTTTTCACGTAGAAGCACCGACAGACAGTGCTTTCAGTTTGCTGCATGCATGGACACAGAACTGCGGTATAGGGAGAAGCACACGGTCAGCTGGCTGCAGCTAAATCTGGAGTGCACTCGTATTCAATTCTGTATGGTAAATTCAGTTTTAACGGAGCAGAGCGAGCTGACAGGCAGAGTTAGAGACTTTTTCTGTCTGTTTCTCTCTTTACAAAGACGCATGTTGCAGTCAGAGTCTTCTCTGAGATGCGAGCACGACATACAACACAATTTATCAAATTACACATCGGATATACAGTATGAAAATAAGATTGATTGGATTATACTCACAGGAAGTATAAAACCTCTTACATGGGTCTATTAAAAGTAAAGTAACACAAAATGTCAGGGAAATTACTTTACTTAGATTTAAGTACTGCAGTTGTACATTTGAAATACCTTCCTACCTTTCTGATAGGAAGCCTTCTTGAGGTGGTATAAAACATTTCTTCTTATATTCTGATTTGAGTTGTGAACAACTATGACCACATGAATTAAAAAAACATTTCACTGCCCAAGTCAGCTATAACACAAGTCTTGATCATCAGACTACATGCTGTACAGTATTTGTGGACAGATTTTGTCCCAGGATTTCTTATGCATTTCTTCTTCTTCGTTGCATGATTTAGAATAATAAGGTGAGAAATGGGTCTATTCTGAGTTCATCCTGCACTGCAGCAGCTAATAAAGTCCATTTAATCCCAAAAACGCTTTTCTTTTAGGCAGGCTGGAGCAGAAAACAACTCACCTTTCTCAAGTTGTACAGTAATGTCACATGTGTATGAAGGTGGATCAAACAAGCTAATCTTAAATGTCAAAGTAGAGAGGAGCCTAGTAGGCCTATTTATTTTCATTCATTACACAATATGAATAAGCTATGCAGACAGTTGTAAAGAAAGAACATCTTTTTCTTCTGTTCTCTACTTGTTATAGTTACACAGTATTAGGGGTGTGGGCTGTATTAAAAGTATCCACTGTTCTCCCATGCTCTAACACACAGTAACGATGAAATGTGTGCTGTTCTCACATTCTTCCTCTGTATGTACACATAAACAACAAGGCAGGGAAATATAAAAGGAATTTATTTTATTGTTTGGGTACATTATTGTTCAGTGTACATGCTCACATCTGAAACAAACTTTACGTGCTTGATAACTCTCCCACCCCGCAGACATCTACACGTCAATACCGATTTATATTCATAGCGGCAAGTGCTATGTAGCTCCACATAGGGGACACAGGAAGTGACATATAGCACATTCATGCGGCGTCGGAAACGCGTAGGAAATTCACAGCCGCACCGGCAGAGCTCCAGAATATGCAACTCGGCCGGTTCACGCGCGGACGCGCTACAAGTGCGAGGGCCCGCCCAACGCTGCTTGCAGCTTTAATTATAGGTTTGCATTTAATTAGTGAATTTATCCCATTGCTGTGTGCCCAACCTTGTTTATGTTTTTTGTTTATATTTTAAGCTTATAAAGAGGATGTTAATTATCTTTTTTTTCTAAAAGAAGATATATGTATGCTAAAGCGAGCCTATGCTAACCTAAATTTCCCATGCAAGCTACTGTTGGGGATGGGGTTTTTGTCAGTAGGACTATTATCATTTATCAACTCCCAGTGGGCCCATATCAATGGTGAAAGAAGTACTTAAGTAAAAGTAGTATTACCACAGCATAGAAACAAATAAAAATCATGCATTAAAAAACATAATATAGACAAGTGCCACAAGTAAAATGCAATGTCTCATTTCAGAATAATGTAGGCTATATTACTTTATTGGATTAAAATTATTGATGCATTAATGTGTACATCTCTTTAATGTTACAAAAGGTAGAGCAAAATGTAACTTTCTATACTTCTGTGTAGCTTCATCCATTACAACACATTGTAATGTAATTTGGCTTTTACGAACATTACTCTTACTGGAGAAAATAGTTTATTTGTTCTGGACTATTTTCACCGGCAGATACACTTTTGGTGCATTTGTGAGTATTATAGTCTTTGTTCATGGTAATGAAAGAATGTGTCATCCAGAGCAACAGTGTAGTTCAATGATGTGTTTTTAGTAGTTTCTGGACAAAAATTAAGCTCCATGACATGAGCCACAATCAGACCAGGCCACACAGACAACACTTGTTAATAGGATCAATTCATTTTTGGTTTTGGTCTTATCACGGGAAATGTTGACAACAAAAAATAAATTGAATATCACCAGCCTTATTCTATAATATAATCGCATAGCATGAACAAACTTTTCTATAGGAATCCTTTAAATTTGTTTTTGTTTTTTAAAATGGGGGCAAGATATGTACTGAACAGGCTATTTTACCGTTCAAGAATACACTTGTTACTGCTCTCTGGTGGACAAGTGTCATGGAGACATTGTTTCTAAATTACCTCAAACATATCTTTGGCATTTCTTTACTGCAATGTTTTAGTAGCAAATATGAATATCTATGTTAAGATAAAATCAGCCGATAATTTCAATCATGCTGATATATCGGTCGAGCTCTTTATTACTATATTATTCATTGTTAGGTTATACTTTTAAGTCATGGATCTTTTTAACTTAGCTGCTGCTAAGTCTTCTTCAACTTTGAATTCCCATGATCAACATGACAAGAACAGAGACTCACTGTTAAATAAAAAGTCTCACCATCATGAGAGTTTGTAAGTGAAGACTTTATTAGATTTGATTGACCAGATGCTTATTGACAACTTGGTTGAGTAGATAAAACCTGATACATGTTTAGAAAGTACAGACTGAAAGGTATACCACACACACACACACACACACACACACACACACACACACACACACACACACAGTGTACTCTCTTTGTTTTTGGATTAAAGCTCATCTTTGGATTTGTTGGCTTTTTTTGCCTCTTCAGCTTTTATGGCCTCGATGTACTTCCTCCTGTCTTCATCCTCCTGGAGACACAAAAGAAAGAAGTTTATTTTTAACACAGAAAAAAGGCAACATTCAAACACACACACAGTCAAACCACGGCAGTGGTGTTTGTGGGGCAGAGTAATAAAGGAGATAATTTTACCTTCACTCTGTCTTTTTTGGCTTTCTCCATCTCTCTATCTACAAACTTAACCAGGTCCTTCAACTTCCTCTTACCAGGGTAAACCAGCATCTGACAGGAACACAGATTTCACAAACTGAACATTATTGCATCAATACATGTCAAGTTTCCCCCACATAGCAGGGGTAAGGCATATAATCTGCACATTTTTCAGCAGTCATTTGACAATAATTTGCTCCTTTAAAGGTGGGATATGTGATTCTAATCCAATACAGTCTTGTTGTCAAAGTCCGCGAATATCTCCTCCTGGCCTGGGAGATGGCCGTTCTGTCGATGTGATGGGAAAAAAATCTGGTGCTTGTACACAGATGTGGCTCTGTAAATGGGAAACAAACAAAGTGGCTCGAATTGAGCCACACAACACTATTCCAGCAATGATTTGTATGTACATTTCCGAGCTACTAAGCCCTTACACCACTGGGCAGCCTATTAAGTCATTTAACCATAACCTATTGGCTATACTGAGTGCCAAGCATATAACCAAAGACGATCTCCCCCCTCCCATTAGATCAGTTGAGTATGTTCCCTCTTTCAGACATTTTATAACAACCCACTTCTTTGGGTTAGCTTTTGCGATAATGGTGTGCTATGAAAGGTGTCTGGTAGCTGTATGCGTTCTGTGGTCATATGTGCGGGTATGTGAATGAATTAAAAAATGTTTTTCTTGCATGAGTTTGTGTTTTTATTTTTAGGTTTGATATTAAAGTACAGCGCTTTGTAACCTGTGTTAAAAACTGGTATACAAATATAGTTTTACTTGCTTACTCTGCATGTTAGCTCTAGAGCCGCAACTGTAGTGACAGTTGGCTAACCCACAAGTGAGCTAACGTTAGTTACATCACTTGCCGTGTCATTGGATCCATTTCATAGTATCATGGTCATGGTACTGGATTTCTTCAGAATCGCATACCCCACCTTTAATGCATAAAACTCACAGGGATATATTACAGTATTTATCTATCCTCATTTATGTTATGTATGTTTTCATTTCTGTAAAAAAATTTATAAATAACGCAACCACAGTCACCCCATAAGAGATTGTGTCATTAGAGTTGGAATAGATTGATAGTTCATTCAAAACAAGTTTGCAGTCATCACATTAAAAATACTGTTACACTGTAAACAGAAAATACTTAAGATAAAAAAAGAATAATTGAAATTGCTTCATACTCTTTCAGCATATAGAGCAGGGAACAAACAGAGTGATGGGTAGGTGCCCTGCATTGACATGTTGATGTCATTGGCTGAGGCATCGATGCGAGCAATGACAATGTCTTCTCGATCCTTCAAGGTCTCAGCTAACTCCTCCCAAAGTGGAAACACAGCACGTGACTCCTGACTGTAGGGAAGATCTGAAATAGAAGTTTAGTATAGATTATCAGTCAGTGCTGTTTTGGGAACCATGTACAGCTGAACCAAAGCTGTGGTTACAGGCTTGTCAGGACCCGCCCCACTCTGCTTCTGATTGGCTAGTAGTCCTAACTAACAAAGATCAAATAGAAGTGAGATGCTTCACTCCATAGCTACAACAGAGAGTTTAACACACAAGGGGAAACGAGGTGCTGCAGCAATGTGCGGTATTACAGAAAATATGGTATGTTAAACATGTAAACCTATACTGGTACAACCCTGTAATAAAATTATGAACCTGAAAATGACCATAATATGGCCACTTTAAGTTATTGTGGCAAAAGTGTTAGCAAGCAGTTTTTCCATTTACACATTCAGCAGACATGGAGCAACATCATCATTCATTTAGGGTCGTGTTTCTGGCCACCTGACGAGTCCAATGTACAAACTCTCCTTTTAACTCTTTTTCGGGCTCCACCAACTCAAGGGGGAAGTATCTGGCTCTTTAGCTGCTAAATGCTCCAGTGTGTTCATCAGCTATTGGTGATGCTGAGCAGATAGAGGGTATACAACAGCTACCTGCTAGAACGTTGTTGATGAGAGCAGTGAGAGCAAACTGAAAGAGTAAAGTTGCGGGCTGGAAAATCTAGACAATTGAGGGGAACTGTAGAGTCAGGTGATAATTCTCTGTGGGTTCATCACTATACAAGCAGCACCTAGTAATTGTATCTATAAATTATAGACTACTGCAGCTTTAAATTACTACTTTAAACATGATTACGTGTAACCAAGACGTTACACTTTTTGACCAAATGTAGCCTCGTATTAACCAAGGTGACTAGATTTCTTATGAACTGTACATTTCCAAGCCCAGGCTTACTGAACAGTTTTTAGAGTGTATTTACATACAGAAGAGGACAAAAACAGTCTTGTTGGGGTTAAAGACGACTTTCTCCAGAGTCATTCCCACCAGCTCCTTCACCGGCTGTTTGTCCCAACCTTCAGGTATCGGCTCACTCTGCATCCTAGGCTGTTACATTAACACAGACATGAACACGTTATTTATTTCAGCACAAGCCGTTTTCTCCTGCTTCTGTTATTTTTCACACATTAGACGTGAGAGAGTGAATGTTACCTTAGCCTTGCCCTCTAGGTAGGACTGGCAGAATGTTTTTATGGTTTCTACATCCAAAGTTTCAGAAGGCAGGTGATAGGTCACATGGTCTGTCAGGTTGACCATTCGGATGAGTGGAGCCTCAAAATCACGAACCCGGAAGTACTCCATTAGCCTGCCATTACGGGGCTCATCCACGTTCACCCACACAAATAAAATCTAAACACACACACTTGCAGAGATGAAGTACTGTACTCGTAACATCTTGCAAGAAGATTATTCTAATATGGTTGCAATGCTGCTGTTTGAAATAATTTACCTTCAACCTGAATGCTGTAGCAGCACTGTTAAAACCAGAGTAGATCTCTTTAAAGTCAGCAGAGCTTTTGTTGACAAACAGGAGGGCGTGGTTTAACACAGGTGCTGTTAATATCTGATTGGCTGTCTGCAAAAGAGACAATAACATACATACATATCAAAAAAATTAGGTTATGTGTGTCTAAATAGTGCACCCTGTATGAATTACTGCTGAATTAAATCTCAGCTGTGTTAGTAGCTGCCAGCTTGTGTCTTTCCCTGGGAAATCTAACTTTTTAGAAGATTGAAAGAAGGCAATGCCAAAAAATGTAGAATGTAAATGTAAAAAATACTTTTACTTTTTACTTCTTTTGTTCAGTGTTTATTCAAGTTACAGTACAGAAGTTAAAGTAGACTTATGGCAGTCAAAAGTGATGTAATACAATGTGATATGATGTAAAACAACACAATACTCCACCCAAAATGTTTTAAATTTCAAAGACTTTTCCCCTGTTCACACCATGCATTTCAGTAGCAACAATATGACTTTTATTTTATTTTATTTTGTGTCTTTTGGGTGGCCTGTCCAATTAGGGTGTAGATTTTAAATTTGAGAGAACAAAAATCCACAAATCATGTTAAACGTTAGACCTTAGATGGGGAAAAACCTCCTATTTTTTATATTCATTGAAAGAGATATTTGACCTTCAGATTTTCATCCTAAAAACATGCCAACTGAAACCTATAGAAAATCTTCAGTGTATTGATACAGCGAAGTAACCCATCTTAGTGAGTTTAAATTCAAACTTTTTTACCCGAACTTGGCAGTAGAGAAGTCATATGACTGTGAAAATGTACCTTGCATCTAATACTCTACCTGACCAGTGTACTCAGTCACTGGGTCCATCTGGTAGACGGTGATAAAAACGACCAGCTCCTCTTTGGATGTCTGAGGCATCATTTTGTAAGCCTGGATGAGCTTAGACTGCAGCAGATACACACACACACACACACACACACACACACACAGGGAAGAATGCAGTGAACCTCTGGTCTTGAACTACTTTATACATTAATACCTTCCACCAGCTTTATGTGATGCTTTAATGATTTAAATCCTGTCTCTTGCATCGAGTCGGTATATATACAGCTTGTCATATGTGTGTGTGTTGTATGTCATATTTAAAGTACCTTTTTGAGTAGCAGTACTACATCATATGTGACACCATATTTGCTGATAACTTCATTGTTCTGTGTCACAGCAAAGTTAACATCAGGAAGGTCGATCGCTGCAGCGTAGAACACCTGGATGTACTCGTTGTTCAGCTCCTGCACACAAACACACACGCACACAAAATATCATTCAGATAATTGATTATAGTCACAACACCAGTGAGAAAGTGGGAATCTATTCATAATAACATTAATCACCTTAAAGAATCCAACCACTGTCAGTTCCTCTGAGACCTCGGAGTGGCTAAGATCAGTGATGAGGTCAGCAGCAGACCCAGCCCTCCTCTTCAGCCAGGTCAAGATGGAAGCCGAGCTCTTAGGAGCTTAATCACAATCCAGGAAAACAAGTCATATTTAAATAGTAAAATAGTATAGTTGACAATAATAAATACTTAATAAATAGTTAATAGTAAATTATTAACTATTGAGCAAGAGTCAGAAGATGCTTAGCTTAGCATAAAGACTGGAAACAGGGGAAAACAGCTTGCCTGGTTTTCTCCAAGTAAGTAAAATATCTGCCTAAAATTATAAATCTCACTAGTTTACATATTATATCTCATTTGTTTAAAGTACAAATGAGTTGTGTTTAATGGGAGTTGGGTGCTGGTACTATTTTTTACATGACAACAACTTTTTCTGTAGGAGGACGATTTGATTTCAATGTAACTGATGCACACAGCTGCTATATTTGCTTGTTAAATCAGCGATAACACATGATGCAACCTGATCTCAGAAATACGTGAAATGCATGATGAGGTATGTTGCAGTTATATATAAGGAATAGACAAGAAGGCGACAGAGTTTCTAATTCAATTTTATTCATATAGCGCCATTTCATATCAAGAAGCAAAAAAATCAAGTCTGCTGTTGCAGAAGAGAATATTATTGTCAATTGTTGAACAAACAAGAAACATGAAGAAATGGAAGGCTAATTACGTCAATAAGAAATAATTTAAGTGATCAAGAAAATATTTATTGAATACTGTGCTAGCTCAGTGTAGCAACAGATGGCAAGTGGCACGAGACTTGCTTGCTAACGTTTGCAAGCTAGCTAGAAAATTAGCTAACTAGCAAATTAGCTATCTCAGCCTATCAACTGTATTCTCTCACGTAAATCTAACTTTTAACAAATCATGTTTTATTGTATGATGTTGAAGCAGGATTATTTTAACAATATTAACAATATTAGCTAATGTAGCCAGAACAGCCAGGTTAATGCTGATGATCTGTAAAGGAATAAGATCATATAGGATATAATGTTATATACATGGACAATATATATATATATAAGTTTAATGTATTAATTAATTAATATTTATTACATGGTTGCATTACCACATTATCACGAGAAATGATTCACCACCCTACAGCTACGGCTCTCAAAGTTAGTTAGTTATCAGGAACAAAGCTTCTATGAAGGCGCTTAGTTCTTAGTACATTGATAAATTACACCTCCATTAACTGATAATAATGTAGGTCTACGTATAAAGGATACTATTTGCACGTACCAGGACAGAACACAGGGTTGTGTTTATCTCCGGAAAGGTACAGCCTGATTGTGGGAAGTCCTGTCGCATTGAGTTCTTTAGCGAGGTCCTTCTCCTTTGTCACATCAAGCACTGCCAGTTTGACCTCTGACCCCTGAAGCTCTGCAGCAGCACCTTCGAAGGCTGCTGAGACTCGATAGCCTTCTCCAGACAGAGGAGCATCTACATGCACGTAGGAACAGACACACGCAGTGAGTATACATGAGGATGCTATTTGGCTTTGTCCAAAGATACAAACCACTTAGTCGCTCTTATGGTGTCATTTTTATGCTTAGCCTGTACTAACATATAGGTCAAGATCAAGCTGTGTGTGTAACTTACAGAAGTGCACCAGCAGCTGTTTATGTTTTCTCAGTACCCTGTTGAAATTTCCTTTCTTCAGCTGTAAAACTCCATCCTTCTCAGGGGATGATTTGTCTGCCTGTGTGTCAGCGGCGACAAACACACAGAGACACAAGGTCGTCGCCCACAGCAGCAGCAGTGTCCTCATGACGGTTCACTCACAGACTGACAAACTGGCCACTGGAACAAGCTTGACAGACGGTAGGGAAGGAGTGGTGAAAGGTAGGACAGAGATATATATATGTGTGTATGTGAATCAGTGCTGAGCTGGTAGTTGTAAATGCTTTTGTTATCTGCCGACTAGGCCCACAAGTCTGTAGCTGATTAACTTTCCTATCTGAGCCCTGTTGTATGTCTGCTATTGGTTGCTGTTCATATCAAGTATATCACTAATATCTAAATGCCCTTTGCCTAAAACTGTTAGCCTGAACAAGGTCAAAATGGAAGCACAAAAGCATATGCACACACCAATCACACACACATTATGCTCAAGCACTCAAACATATGCGTGTTCATATGCAAAAGCCACCCACTTGCACATATTTTGAAAAAATAAAACTACTTTACAGCTTTGTCAAAGTAACCAGAGACCATTTTTATTTCCCTATCAACATGATAGAATGATAAATAATAACATGAAAACATTTTGATTAAAAAACAGGAGGCAGGGATGCTGGACCACGACAGGTAAAGCAGGTGCATCAATCAGTCACTATATTGAAGGGCATTGACTCAGCAGTACTGGCACCACATGTTTCCTTCAACCACAACCTTCACCCTGTTTTCTATACCTGGTGCGGTGATATCATTAAAGGAATACATCAAGAATTTGAGAAATACACTTCGCTTTCTTGCAGAAGTTTATAGGAGAAGATTGAAAATCTTGTTGCTGTGCTGTGCTGTGTCTGGTATATTATGAAGCTAGAGGCTTTACATAGAGACATGAAACAGCTGACCTGGTTCTGTCCAAAGGAAACAATGCCTGCCAACTAACATCTCTAAAGCACACTAATTTACTAATTAAGTTATATCTTGTACAAAAAAAGACTGTAATTACAAGACGTCAAGATGGAAAAAATGTTCATCAGCTTCAGAGTTGTAATTCGCAGTCAAGAAATATTGGGGAGTTCTTTTTTTGTGCGTGTTGATTAATAATAAAGTAAAGTGCAAGGTAAGAGATTAATAGCCCTCTCCTGACTGCAGCTTCACATATGGACACACAGACATTCTCATCTAACTCCTAGCAAGAAAGTTATAAGATGATAAGAATGGAATTAAATGGAAAACAAAATCACTTTAATAATCAGCTTCATTGACTGGAGTTGTACATGATGTAAATGATATACCAAAGTATGCGTCACAACAATAACATAGATAATAACAAAGACACCATTTGTATTGTTTTTTACCTTGTAAATTTGAGTCACAGTATACACAGTTGAAGAGTTTGAATCCTAGATAGCACTTTAAACTTCAGTAATGTATATTTTCTTGCAGCAACCAATAAATGTTGCTATTGCCTTTTGTATTCAAACTTCCGTCAATCAATTTGAGTTGTAGCAGACTGTACCTTAAAGGCACTGCACAACCACACAGGTATGTTGCATCAGGCCAACTAGCTTCCATGTATAATAAAGATGATAACGATGTTATTTGTCCTGCCCTAATAGGTGCAATAAAACTAAAGGAAGCGCAGGTGAGATGTCAGTGGAGTGGTCTGTACACGCCCACACATTCCAGACAAAAGGTCTAATCAGTCAAATCAACTGTGTGGGTTTACCTTGGCTATGCAGGGCCTTTAAAAGAAGAATTGTGCAGAAAAATAAATTACAGCATGTTAAGTCAACATGATTCACAACAGGCTTTCTTATCTGGCATTCAAGCCTGGAAAAGTTGCCCCCTTCATCATTAAAGTAAAAACAAGTGTTAGCTGTATCTGCATTAGAAAGCGAAGTATTCAAGTTTTGTTCTTTTAGTTTTTAAATATATAAAATACAATATCATAAAAATACAGAATGTCCTAGACATTGTTATGATAATCATAAATTTCCTCTGTTTATCTTTGCTTAGTCTTTTGTCTGCACTCATTAATGTAAAGCGTAAAGGTGCACTTTTGGGGTGGATTCAGTAATGTCAACCTTTAATAGCCATTAATTTGATTTTAAAACTACATTACATTCTTACAAAAGGTCAAAACCGTAATAAAACATGTTCTTGTCTAGTTTCCTTCTATGTATCAGAAAAACTTGTCTGCTTGTGAAGAATGCCTTAAAATGTTATGTGTGTCAACCCAAACCATCCCATCTGTCAGAGATGAAATATGATCAGAAAGATAAAATTAAAATGAAAATCAGATCTTTTTGGTATCATGTACTTTTGCTGTTAAAAGATTGGAATTTTGTCCTTCAAAGCAAAAAGCAGTGGTGAGTTTGAATTTCATAGGATCCCAACTCTGACATCTTTTAACATCTCAAACAGCATAAAGTGCAATTTATACTTCTGCGTCAAATCGACGGCGTAGGTGACGGGGCTGTGCAGAGGCTACGGCGTCGCCTGACGTGCACCTCCTCCAAAATGTAACTACACGTCGAGTCGACGCAGACTGTAAGCTCTGTGATTGGTCGGCTGGGTAGCCTCGTAATGCCTCTGCGCAGACCGGAAGTACCCCGCGCTTTAAAGTAACATTTACTAGCGGCCAAAATGGCAGCTGTAACACAGTGAATCAATATATTTGACTGTCGCAACCCCGCAACTCGTTTCGCTATCAGAATGTGATCCATTCGGTCGGTAACATTTGAAAAGGCTACACCAGCCGCACGTTTACAATTTTACCCCCATTCACGTTAGCGGAGCGCTAAACCGAAAGTTAGCCTGCTCGGCTGGCAAAAGTCAACACAGTGGACGCTGTAGCGCTACTGCCGACTAGCGTTTGGAGGTGTAATTGCAGAATGACGGACACACAAGTATAAATGCATGGCTACGTGCATAGCCTACGGCGTAGGTACGCACGTAGACCCTACGGCCTTAAGCCACTCCTCTTTCCATCTCTATGTTCAGTATATAGTGCATAAACCTGAGATCACACACTCATCACACACATTATTACCTATACACACTGTGTAACTTTAACAGTTTACAGTCCTAGTTTATAAAACAGTTTACTCATCCATATTGTGAAAAAAACTGAACAAGAGAACAGGAGGAGACTTATTAATACTGACAGTGTCAACTTCTGTGTGTGTGCAGATGGATGTTGCACTGTGGGCAGGAATGATGTGCATCTTGTAGGCCACGTATCATGAGCGGGATCAGACAGAAACCGCAGAACAACCTGAAACACACACACATGCAGAGAGGTTTAAGCTGGTTTAGCACTTGGGTGTGTGTCTGTATGAGGGATGAAAAATTACTTTAGTATAAATGTATTACATTATGATATAGGCCTACACATTAATAAATGAAAGATAAAAAAAAGTTTATCTTTATATGAGCACCATCAATTGCACCTAGTGCTCCTGTATTGCCGGTTATTTGCATGAACTGTGTTTGCTTCTGTCGGATTACGGGGGGTGGCAGCGACCAGACCACTGACTTGGCTACAACCTCCTTTGTCTCTGCTAATCTCTGTCAGGAGAGACAAAGGAGGGAGAAGATTGGATACCTTGTAATTACACATTCTTTTCATAAAGTCATAAACTGACCAATCACAGTCTGGATGGGGCGGGAGAGTAAGAAAATGTTTGACACACTACAGCAAACATTAGAAATGTTGAACTCGTTCTGTACAAATAGTTATCAGCAAATTAAGGATTAACAACCATGTAGACAATTTTTGGAGGTGAGCAAAAAAGTATATAAATTATAATGAACACAAACATTTGCCCTAATCAAACCTAAACCACAGTAGTGTAATATGATCATAAAATAATTTTATTTGTTAGACAGTTGAATTATTTAATTTCAATTTATAAGGTGTTGAGATGTTACAAATATTTTATAAACTATCTGTAGGCAGACTATCCAAATAAAGTATAACCTAAAATATATTACCTGTATACTTTTATTTAATGGTATTGTGCTGCTTTATTAGTTAGATATTTTAACTTGGTACTTAGCATGGAGTTCATCTGCCTGTCAATTCATGCAAGGCGTGTGAAGAGGACAGAACAGGTATAACATTATACTAACACACTTTCCGGAGTAATTCTAGTCTGCACCAACAGTGGAGGAATCTTATGCTAGCTGTTGTTGTAAAAAACATGGAAGAATCCATGTACTTTGACACTGAATATGTTTGATAAAGGAATCTACTGTGTAGCTAACTTGTGTCATGTAGATGAATCGCTTGCTTCTGTCTGGTTTGCGATGCGGCCCCCAGCTAATCAATCCTGTTTCAGACTGATGTTGGCACCACCCACTCAATTAGCATACAGGCGCAGGCAAAAATAAATGTTGAAATGTGGAAATACAGGCATAAATAAATGGAGAAATGTGGAAATGCTAAATAAATAAATGTAGAAATAAATAAATAAATATAGATATAAATGTAGAAATAAATGCATGTAGAAATGCATAAACAATAGAGAAATAAATACAGAAATAGCCTTTTTTTAATTACAAAAATATATTAATTTAAATTTATTTATGTATTTAATTATTTATTTCTGCATTTATTTATATATTTATTAATTTATACTTAATACATTTTTCATTCCTCAAATGTCTGTGTGTCTTACCCCACCAAGATGAGAAGTATACACAGGCACCAAGCCGCCCCCCCAGGCATGTATGTGACTTTAGTCCTGACAACATGTTGGCAGTGTGGGCAGCGCACCAAACCGGGAATGTCCCTCAGATGTGTCACTGAGATAGGAACAGGCTGCGGCTGAGGCTGGGTCACAACTGTCGGAGTTTGTATGCAGCTGACACCAACTGGTATTCAGAGTGCACGGGAAGGACAGAAGAGGACATCAGAAACAAAATACAGAAGCAAATAAAACATTATTATTTTCATTTGCCCAGTTATTTTGAATGTATGATTTTAAAAGCAATAGTAAAGATGTAGTTTTAATACTTTGTGTAATTGGATGGATTATGATTCCAGTGTTTTGTGAAGGTGATGTCACAGCAGTTGGCACCCTGGGTGGAGTCAGGACAGGAAAAGGATCTGGCTGAATTGTAACTACAAAAAAAAAAGTTCACATTAAGCCGGTTAAATTTGTAAATGCATCTTTTTCTTTGTTTTTCAGTCCTCCTTCAAGACTAGCAGCAATTTTCTTCCTCCAAAACAGAGCTTTACCAAAATTTTCTCCAGGGTTTAGATATCTTAAAAAATCCTGCTTGGTGTTACAGTGTGTACGGGCTAAATGGAGCTTTCGCAAAACACTGATGTAAGCCAGCCCAGTGAGGGTTGGAGACTGTGTGCCAGTAAAGTTAGGAAGACAACCTTTAGTCGCCTCTAACTTTCTCTGGGAATTAATAACAATTTCATACCCGTTCAGTACAGAAACAGAAAACTAAACCTACTATTATGCACTATTCACTTTACCATGAAATTGGCTCCATTAAAACCACAGAGAACAGGCACTGAACTGAGGTGTCATGGGCAGCATAGTGACTTTTTCTGTGGTCACACATTTTAAACGTCAATACACTTTATCATACAGTACAGTCATTAATGAAGACATAAAGATTTGGTAAGGTGGGCTGTCTGTCCCAGTCCTTCCCAGGGCAGCATTCAGCTCAAGTGGCAACCTCTGGGTCTGAAAAGTGAAGCCAATACGGAAGTGCCCTAAACCTGCATTTATTCCGATGGCCAGCAGGGGGCGACTCCATTGGTTGCAAAAAGAAGTCTGATTGCATTGGAGTCTATGACAAAATGACCCTATTTCTCATTTAGAGGAAAACAGATGATAAAGCAGGGTATGCTTTTGGGTATGACTACCTTGTGATTGACCAGTCGCTACCAGGGCGACTGGTCAGTGCATTTAACAGTGCATTACAGCAAACTTGCGGTCAGCAGCCCGGTTACTTTGTTCAGTCTGAGCTCCTTAATACTCCTTTCTGTCCCCTCCTGCTCTCTGTAATCATCTATACTGTGTTTCAGTACAGTTTAGTGTTACAATTTAGTTGTTGTAACATAAATACAGGTTAATGACAAAAGCTGTAGGCCTACTATGAGATCATTATTGACAGCTATACATTTTTAAATGAGTGTTTGCAGAGGAAAATTAGAGGCAACAGAAAGGTTGCTTAACTTTACTGACACATAGTCCACGCCCGTGTCTGTTGTCGTTGTTTTTGTAAAGCTCAGTTTTCCACATCATATTTATCCATTCTGTATACTGTTTTCAGAAAGCTGGGTTTTAAGGTGAGAAAAACACTGCCTTTTTGGACAGAGGGCCAAAACAGAGAAACAGAAGATTTGTTTTCAAACTTACCTGATTCTAGGTAGGAGGGAGGAGGTGATGTGGGGGAGTTGAGGGAGGTGTCGTAGGATGGGGGAGGGAGAACGTGATTGTGAGGTTGGAGACTGGCCTCCTCATATGATGGGGGTTGCATCTGATCTTCCATTCTAACGAAGCTAGTGATGAAGAGGACAAGAGACAATAGATAATTAACACACAAAGACACACTCTTGCTGGTGTTTAGTATATAGTAAAACCGGCTTTTAAACAACAAACAACTTTGTATTGCATTGTTTTTGAAAATCATTCCTTCATATGGTTACATTTTTGGACCTGTTTATTCATGTTTTAGTGAGAAGGATCTTAAAAGCTTGTCACTATATTTCAGTGAAACGGTTGAAAAGTTAAGGAACCATTCATGAAAGTTGTTAACCTTGGAAGTAGATTTTTGACAAAATTCTCCACTCTGTGTCCATTTACTAATTTTTTAATGCTGGTTTCAGAATCAGAATCAGCTTTAAGGACAAATATGTGTATTCACAGAAGGAGTTTAGAGATAGATAGAAATAGACATGCAGCTAAAAATAAGGACAAGGCTGAACAAAGAAATTGTAGGTCACCAACAAGGATAGGCCACATCTCACAGCCTGTATCAGCATATGTAATTTGTTCAGCTGTCATTGAGACAGTTCAGTTGTCAGGAGACTTACAATTACAGACAATGGACCCAAACTGGTCACAACATCTACTAGGGAGGAGTCAAAGTCATTCATATCCCTGTTGACCAGAGACCCACCCTTCCCAGTGGGTCAGTTTCCATTTCAAACGTCACAGTGCTACAGTCATCTGTACTTCTGTTGTGGAGTTACTGGTATCACCTCCACCCTCCATTACTACAGAATAAACAATAGAGAGGTTTGTACTGGTATACACCAGTCTGAAGTTTCAGCAGAGCAGCAGAGGTTTTAAGTGACTGTGTCAAAACGTTGCAGCATTACTATATCGTGAGTAGAATGACAAAGTATATATGCTTTCAATGTATTCAGTATAAGAATCTATAAGAAGAAATATGGGCTTGTCTGGTACAGACAAGGAGATGACATTACTTATTACTGTATATAATAAGCCATGTTTTAAAATCAATGGGCTCATCATCACCTTAATACAGTTCAAATGCTCAGTTAAACAGTTACTATAGCTTCAACATAATACAGTGTCACTATAGTATGTGAACAGAGGTAGTCCTGTGATTATCATTCACTGCTTCGCCACAAGATGTGCTTTCATGCCAATACCATCACCTCAAACCAACGTTACCAGCCATTATACACACCTGCCAAAAACACGCAAGTAATTCCAGCGCACGTGGGACTCTTCTTTAATGTGAACAAGATATATTTAAGCCCCTGGTATCTATTGAAACTGGCACAAACCTGCCTCTGACATATACAAACTCCAAATACTGTCTGCGAATACTATGTGTCCTCATTCACTACAAAATAGTGTGATGTGTGAGAAATATCAGAGCAGTGGTCTTACCTTGGACAATCGAGGAAGCTCAGATGTCAGTAGGAAACGCATAGGCTACCATGTGGTGTCAGTGGTGACATCACAGCCTGTTGAACCTGTTTTCTTCTGGAATTAGAAACATTTGACTTCCCACAACCTGAAAACACACCCTCTGTATCTGTTTATCTAATACAAGCACACCTTGTTTACCAGCTTCCCACAAATGAGTCTACCTTTGTACAGTCACATGTTCCCTGAATGCAAACTTATTCTCTGATAGAAATTTACAGGATCTTGGTTCAAAAAAGGTGACAATGCAGTTCCTTATCAAATTCTTTATGATTTCTCAGCTCTAGTGTACGAGACTTTCTCTGGTCTAGTCCTGATGTGAAGTATACACAAAATTAAATACTTAGGCCATCGTCTGTACATTATAAAGGGGGGATACGTTATATGGCAAGTTGAAAATACAGTCTGAAATAATTGCTTGGAAAATAGAAACTTCTCCATATTCACCCCTGTTATTAGTCCTGATGTGAAGTATACACAAAATAAAAGAGTTGACAGTAGGCCATCATCTGTGCATTATGGAGGGGGATACATTTTTTGGCAGACTGCATTTCCAGCCAGGTAGGACCAGCAAGCTACTGTTATCACTTTTTGTGTATGAAAAGTGCTGTTTAAATGCAATGCATTAGTAAATTGTTATGATAACAATTTACTCTCAGAACAATTTCCAGCAATATCCAAAGGAAACATGAAGTACAATGTGTAAATATTGTCTACAATGCTGCATTCGGTTTAATGTACATTTCTTTGCAAGGAAGATATTACTATAATCACTGTAGACCTATAGGGAGTCCAAGGTCTGTGTTACAGTGGCAGTATTTTTTTGCGGTATCTGTACTTCACTTTGAGTGTTTTTAGTTGTTGCAACTTTTTACTTTCACTTCACTACATTTCAAAGCCAAATATCGACTTTTTACTCTATTACATTCTGCAGGAGACCTCGTTACATTTGTATTACTAGCCTATGCAGCACACCTGAGTGGAGCAGCACTGAAAAACAAATGTAAAAAACTGATAAAGCTGACTTGGCGCGAATCTATGACGGTTGGATAGTGCCAAAGCAAGGA
>NW_024041879.1:0-32531 GCF_014851395.1 Micropterus salmoides | reverse complement strand
GGCGGATAGAATCAGTCTGTCGTCCCCGGTTGGTTTAAATTGTGGCGTTCTTTGACGTGTTCTGTACACCATTGGGTTCATGAACGTAATCTTTGTGCTGAGCTTTGGCTCGACCAATCACAGAGAACACCTCACTCAGCTGATTCACGCGGTCCATGGTTCGTGTGCGGTTTAGTTGTACGCACTGACTACAGCTAAATAGTGCAGTATCGCGTGCTTCTCATGTTAAAAGTTGTCATTGCGCATTATATAACGTTTCGTTATCGCTGTTCCACCTGTAAGGACAGATACTGAACAACACAATACATTTTCCAAGTCCTTACAGTTTCGCTCACCTGTTGGTCGCTTCTCACTCACTAGGCCACGCGAGTTCGACCGGTGAGTCCAAACATTTTTATGGTGCAATTAAATCAGCGACAGCCTTTCATGATGCTCATGCAGTTTTTGTTGTTTCTTGAAATGTATCAGTAATCGCTCTCTGCGTGTCATACAGAGTAATAAACGGTGTGCAGTGGTCGGGGGTCTGGTTTCCTGGGCAGACACTTGGTGGAGAAACTGTTGGATCGAGGCTACTCTGTTTCTGTGTTTGACATCCGTCAGAGCTACGAGCTGCCTAGCGTCACCTTCCACCAGGGAGACCTCTGCGACAAACAGGTGAGTCTGGACCAGAGCTGCACACTTTGGCCCACTCTCAATGTCCCCCCTAAACCCTAAACCCTCACGACTTAACTGGCGTCACTTGTCAGGTTACGTTTGAGTGCAAGAGGCTACAAGGGCTCAAAATGCTATAATCAGGAATGGGACAGTCCTTTGCCACATTATCATGTTACCTTGACGACGCTGAAACACTTTTGATTTTACATTTTTCACTTTCGGACTACCTGATTTATAGGTCTTGCAAGCTCTTTCTCTACAGAGTGGACAAGAAGTAATTGTCTTTAATCAATGCATTGTTGTTGGTCTAAACAGCATCATTAAGAAAAAACTAAAATATATAGTTGAATAAACTGGGTGTATAATAAGACGATTGTAATTCTCTGATTTCATGTGCTCTCTGTACCATCTTAAATCTGTGTAAACTTTTTTCTAACCATGTTAATGTCAGGGTTGGTTGCTCCTTCCATGCTTGTTTGTTTACTGTTCTTCTTATTCTCTCATAAGGCAGATTTGCTGTGATTTTCCTCTCACTCCCGGGCTTCCCCCGGTAACCCACATGTTTCATGTCACAACGCTATGAACTGTGGGCAATTCCCTCTGGCAAAGTCTGCATAAATGTGGCAAAAGGGCCTCAAAATGTCTGTGAGGGAGCCCTCGTGCACGATTTGACAGTGGGACAGCCCTAAGCTCTCACGGACTTAGCAGAAGGTCTGTAAATCTGTGAGTGTGGACATTGAGATTGGGCCTTCAAGTTGAGTAAGACAAAAATGGGGTCTTGGACTCGACTGTTGTGGGACTTGAGGTAAAAGGAAAGGACTCGAGCTCAGCTATGTTAACTCAGCTTTGAAAGAAAAATGTTCAAATACAGGCTCCTTTTTACCCCAAAATACTTGCAGTTTGCCAATGAACTCTTGAGACTTACCCCAAAAGACTTAAAAATATGTTTGGCCTGGACCAATGACTCTCTAACATAATCGGATGCAAGTGTCAACAGCTGTGAGGTGTCTGTCACATTCTGCTGCAGGTGCTGCTGCCAGCGCTGAAGGATGTGTCCCTGGTCTTCCACTGTGCCTCCCCAGCACCCGCCAGCGATGACCGCGGGCTGTTTGAGAGAGTCAACATTCAGGGCACACGCACCGTTATTCAGGCCTGCATCGAGGCTGGAGTACAGGTGAGGCAGCCAGGCGGAGACTGGGCTTACATTTTGTTTGTTTATGCCTGCGCTTTACTGTTTAAGGATGAAAGATGTTTTTTAAGATATTTAACTCTTGTTGTTTTTGTTTTGCCAGAAACTGGTCCTGACGAGCAGTGCCAGTGTGGTGTTTGAAGGGAAAGACGTTAAGAATGGGAGAGAGGATCTGCCATACGCCAAAAAGCCCATTGACTATTACACAGAGACCAAGATTGTACAAGAAAAGGTAGCGGAGTTTATTGGTTTCACCAGTTTAGCTGTAGTGTTTC
Source organism: Micropterus salmoides (assembly GCF_014851395.1). Taxonomy (NCBI): domain Eukaryota; kingdom Metazoa; phylum Chordata; class Actinopteri; order Centrarchiformes; family Centrarchidae; genus Micropterus; species Micropterus salmoides. The sequence continues at coordinate 30,413 of NW_024041879.1, read as the reverse complement.
CTCTACTTTTGGAATGTGGTTCCTCCTTCTAGTTTTGAGTGGGTGTGGGTGTGTCTGTGTTCATACTCTGATGTTCTGTGATGAATGGAATGTCCTCCTTCCTCATACCTCATCCGTATCACATTTTTTGTTTAATTAGCTGTATTTTCTTCAGCATTATACTTCATCGTCAGCGGTAAGTGGGTACATCTTTCCTCTGTTATTTGCATGTCATCTGCCCCGTTCCCTTCACTGTCAGTGAACTACGAGAGAGAAGAGAGCAAATGATCGGAGCACACTTTTGCAGCATCCTCTGCTTTGCAGTATCCAGAGTTGAATACATTAAACTGCCTTTATGTTTCAGTTGGTCCTCGAGGCTTGTGACAAGGAGAAGGGTTTCCTCACAGTTGCCATCCGGCCTCATGGCATCTTTGGCCCTCGGGACCCACAGCTGGTTCCTATCCTTGTGGACACCGCTCGCAGGGGCAAGATGAAGTTCATCATTGGGTAAGGCAACCACTGTTACTTGACTAACAATTGATTTATTGAAGTCCATGTAACGGAAACTAACGTTGTTCAGCGCATTTCATAAACCAGAATGGCAGAGAAAAAAAGCGTCAAGGAGACTGTCAGTTCTCCCCCCAACCTGATCTCTAATGTAGGGCCTCGATTGGGCTTCCTACATATAAATATAACATATCTTGTGCAGTAAACTGATGTGAAGTGGGTGCACACAACTAATTTATCAACCGCCTGTGAAGGCAACACAAGAACCAAATTTCAGAGGCTGCAGCTAGTTCTGCTAACCTTGCTAGCATTACTGTTGGTAACTGGAAACAGAATACACTACCAAAATCATCAAATTTGCATGTGTTTATGTTCTTATACTTTAGTCAACGATACTGGATTCTGAAAATGTGTCATCTCTAAAACATCCTACATATCCACTCTCCCCTACTTAAACCATACTCACCCACTCACTGGCCTACCCACTTCTCCCCTGCTATTGAAGTAGGGCTTAGCCCATAGACTGCTGCACCAGTGTGCTGAACGATTACATTCTTTAATACGTTTAGATCCCTATTGCTTATTGGTATATTTCTTTATTTAATTCTCTGTCTTTGTTTTCTTCAGTGATGGGACCAATCTGGTGGATTTCACCTTTGTGGAGAATGTAGTTCATGGCCACATCCTGGCTGCTGAACGCCTAAGGCCGGACTCGCCCATATGTGGAAAAGTGAGTAGGGAATAAAATCAAACGCAGAGCCAATCACATGGTTTTGCTGGTTTAAAGGATTCTGTCATTGTCCTCTGCAGGCTTAGAATTTTTATTTGTGAGTGCTTTCCAAACAAGTTCAAGTTACTACATCTTAAATCCTCTGCTTCGCTTTCAGCCGTACCACATCACCAATGATGAGCCAGTTAAATTCTGGGACTTCATGTCTGAGGTGTTGGTGGGTCTGGGATATGCTGCTCCCCGCTACCACCTCCCCTACATTCTTGTCTATGGACTGGCCCTGCTCCTCTGGCTGCTGGCCCTCATCCTGCGCCCTCTTGTGTCCTTTAAACCCACTTTTACACCAATGAGAGTGGCCCTGGCTGGAACCCACCACTACTACAGCTGTGACCGCGCCAAGCAGGACCTGGGCTACAAACCGTTAGTCAGTGTGAAGGAGGGGATAGCACGCACGGTGCAGAGCTACCCTAATCTCAGACAAGGGGCTTGATGGTAGACTGGAAGATTAGGATATGTTCAACTGTCAGTGTTAGTGCAGTTATGGTGATCAGGCCACACTGAATGGACAATTCAAAATGAGGGAACAGGTGGTTTATGTGTATCCAAGCCCCACAATGTGCAGCATTTGTGTGCCTTTTCAATGTGCATGTACCATTTTCACCAGCAGGAGGCAGCAGACTGCCCTAGTTTCGGTCCACACACTGCTGTCTGATATTACAAAAGTTTTAAAGCACTTAGTGAATGGTGGAAGCACAGTTTATGACAACTGAAATATACTTCTTACACTGTGAAAACTGCAGAGATGTACAAATATTATTGTTCCATGTGTTTCACCCGTGTGATGTTGGCACTTTGAGATGCTGCTGTTTTATGTCAAAATGCCTTAATACATTTCACTAAACTATGATTCTACTGATACAACTTGCCTGAAAGGGATTATTTCAAATGATGACTGGCTTTACGTTATATAGCTAAAAGTATGTGGACAGGGATTTGTACTTTGGTCGGGGGTGGTTTTATTTAGTTTTGGATAAGCCCCTTTCTACTTATGGCAACAGTTTGAGATAGGCCCTTTGTTTCAACAGAACAATTCCCCTGTGCACAACACCACGTGCAAAAATGGGCTATGTGTCGAAGAACTCGACTGGCTTACAGTAGAAAGCAGCATATAGGTTCACATTTTTCAAGTCTGTCCTAAAACAATACATACGCACTGTATATGTACAATAAAACTCCTGTCCATACTGACCATGAAAGGATCCCTTCCTAATGCGATTCCAGGGCCAGAAATGGGTCTTTATGTGCAAAAATGCATTTCAAAGTTCAGCCAAAGCTAATATGAGGCTTTAGCAGGCGGAGACAGACAAATCAGTGGTTATCTTCCAAACTTAGATACCCATTTGATATGATTAAATCACAATACTAAAGTCTAATATTAGCTTAGACTGAACTTTAGAATACCTCTACACAGAATAAAGACTATCTCCATCCATCCATCGTCAACCGCTTATCCTGCGTACAGGGTCGCGGGGATAAAGGCTCTCTTACATTGGAATTGCATTATGAAGGGTTATCTTCAAGGCTAGTGTGGATAGGAGGAATGATTACAGCGATCAGTAGTGTTTTATTGTACATATGGGCATGTGAGTATTGTTTTAAGACAGCCTTCACAAATGAGATGATCAAATATGTCCACAATTTTGCCATGTAATGCATTTCCTTTTATACATCATTTTTTGTTTTGACATGTTCAAACACACTTTATACCTTTACTCTGATAGTGGAGCATCTCTGGAATTAGATACTGCATGTCATCAGGATGGCATGTGCGCCCACGAGTTAGGCAATTTGCTAGACTACTACAGAAGGACTGTCATCAAATATAATGATGGGATGGGCAATGAAAATGCATCATAAGTTACAATCCTATTTCTTTATTCTGTCATTTTGATGATGAAGTTATAAAAAGTTATGAAGCTGAACCAAAAAAACTAGTGCCTCATTTTCACAGTATTCATGTTTCATGTATTCATAGCTAACAGTGGTTGGCCTTTTCTAGGTTGAAGCATTTTTATCATTCTGTGTCTTGGTGTGGCAACAGCAAGGTGGGGGTTAAGTTCAGATACTTTGCATTCTCATTTTATTTCTACGCCAGCAGCACCCTAATGATTCACTGCTAGAGTCAGCAGCACCAGGCAAGGCTGTCTGACTGGTTTCTTGTTCAGGTTAAAGAGGCATCCAGGTAGATAATGGACTCAAGCGTTTACACTTGCCAATGTGCTCACCAGAGTGAAACTTTGGCTCTCAGACTTGCTAATTTCCTCTTCCACATTCTCTGATATGTTGCGAAATCTTTTCACACCCTTTTCCAATTTGAAAAGGCTTCGTAAATGTATGCACAGCATGTGTGAGATTGCTTTTTTTTTACAGAAACTGTGGACGGCTGATCTCCATGTTGTGTTTCCACAGAGTGCATACTGTGGCCAGTCGCTCAGAAAGTGCTTTTTGTTGCAAGTTGTTGGAGGAATTGTTGGCCAATTGCAGGAGCATAGACTTGTTCTTGGCTTTCACTTATACAAACATAGACAGTCATTCACATTGAGCAAACATTTTGTTTACTATAGGCTTTAATCTACTTTTCTACCTAGAATATGTACTACAAAAGGTTAAAGAAAGTCATAATTTACTTTTGACATATTTGATCAAGGCAAGTCATATAATACATTTTTATTTCAACAGTGAAATTAGAATTTAATATATTCAACATGTTTAAAAATTGTTAAGATTGGCTTTTATATAATTTTCTTGATGTGACCATGATTGGTGTTTGTTATGTCAGTTCAGCTGTGTGGGTTGTCCCTGATCTCATTTTAATTATTTGTGTGCTTGCTTCCTGGGTTTTCCTACCCAGTGAGCATGAGAGCAGCGTTCCCACAGGAGATGTTGCTGCGCGTTTCTTAATTTATGAAAGCCTTGCTGTGCACCCTGTCATCGTTGTCCTCTTCTCTTTAATTGTCAGTCACCTGTACAACAGGTATGTGCTTGCTTAGCTCCCAGAAACAAAGCACAGATCTAGTAAACAGAAATGAGTACAACCCCTATTACGTACGTACGCACACACACACACACAAAGATGGACAAACACATACTGCTCCACCCCACATCTGCCTTCCTTGACTGGCTGGGCTTGTTAGTGCTCACGCCCGTACCTGTTTTCTAGAACGGAGACCGAGACACCTGTCAGACAAATACTTTCCCTCTGCACACACCAGCCAAACTCAGAGGGAAACACTTATCACAGACTCTTGACTGAGCTGGGTGGACGTTGTTCTCCTGGACATACAGTAAAAGCAGGTAAGTGCTCGGTGGCAGGTGTATTATTTACAACATGATTATAGCAAATTATCTGGATAGATTCTGTATTTAGAGCTCCAGTAATCAGCAGCTGTAAGAACAGAAAGAGTAAAAGTGATCAATTAAACTACATAAACTGTTTAAAGTATTAACTGGTGATTGTCAGTGTTTCTGGGGGTTTCCCTGTCATGAGTGCTTGTCAGTAAAGTTGTGTATCCTGGTCCTTGCTAGCCTTAAATGCTATTGCTCTTCATCAATCATTTATCTTGTGCGGGCTGATGTGTTAAACCTAGGATAAATATGCTTTCTGAGCCCTCAGTGTATTTGCTCTGTCACCAATATTGAGGACAATATCCTCAAGAGATATTATGGCAACATGCTTTAGAGAGAGTGAATTCACAGCCCTGGGAGTTTTGAAAGTTATATTTGCATTCTGAATTTGGCAGTACTGATTTTGCATAAGCTGTAATCCGAACCTACTTTCCCATACGGGAGCACTTGTCAGTGTTTAATTAGTATTTTCCTTTTCTTCTTCAGTTCCTTGGGTAGTAGGTTTGCTCCTGAGCAGTTCATTTCTGACCGTAAATAACTGAGGGGTCAAATAATTTGTATAGAAGGAAGCAATATTAGCCCAGTCACATAAATCACAAAGGGCCAGGTGTAGATGTGTGTGTGTGTGTGTGTGTGTGTGTGTGTGTCCATTCATATTTAGGCAACAGCAGCATTTTATGGAAAGTGGTAGGACAGGATCATCTACATGTCTTAAAGATGAGACAGAGGAATGCTTTACAGAGTTCCTTATTGAGAAGGAACACAGCGTGGGGAGGACCATTTTACAACTGTGTTATAAGACATTTGCTGCAAATTGCACACTTTATTTCAACACAGTCTCTGTCTCAATGTGGTTCCACTATGTTTTTCAGGTAACCTGCAAAGATAGCAGAACAAAGAAGCGAGAGAAACTTCTAGAACAAGCATGTCAAAAGGTGAGCAGGCAAATTGATCTGATGTGAAGGTGAGGCGATCCCTCCAATAAAATCAGAGGGCGTGTCTCTGCGTCAGCCTGATGTCTCTGTCAGTTGTGATCTTGTGTCATTGCCCTGATTTAATGCAAAATACAAGTGGCTGTGTGGTGTGTGTCTGCCCAAAGGGTACTGAATATCATGTATTTTAGCAGACGGTTATTAAGATGTCATTGTGAGGCAGCCTACGGTGTGTATAATATATCTCAGATGGCCGGTGGGTATATGACATGCACGTGTTTGTGTCTCAGAGGGGGACAAAGCATCTGTGTTCCGTAGCACCAAAGTGCGGACCAAGCTGAAGGGAGACGCCAGCTGGTTGCAGCGCAGTAATGAAACTCAGGCTGAAACTGAGGAGGAGGTGAAGCCATGGTAAAACCACATGTTTAAATATGGTTCTGTCCATATTATCACCTTACTCACTCACTTGAGTAGACAAAACCAAGTTCCTGTGCGTCCATGCAGGGTAGCAGAAGTAAGGGCCGGCCGTTTGAACGGAGCCCCCATTGAGACCAGTCCAGTGTTGTCACCAGTGGAATCCACTCCTCCACCCACCACATCTGACACTGAAAGGTAAACACAAGTTTCTAATGTCACAGTGTTATCTAGAAACATCCCACAAGACATGACTGTGCTGATAACAAGTCTCTGTTTTGATCTCAGAACACCAACATCAGGATTCCTGATCAGGTAAGATTAGCACTTTCAACTTTCACACATCCAATTTGAAAGTAGAGTTAAAAGCAGTAGTAGTGATTATCTGAAAATGGCCCTGCATGGGGGCTATGTTACATTAAAATAATGTATTTACTCTTTTGTTTTTCTCTCAGAGGCGTTTTCGTCAAACTAGACAAGCCTGTTTCATCCTCAACATCTAATGGCTTAAGGTAAGAGCTTCTCTAACTTCAACAAGCAGAATTGATTAATAGTGTGACTAGAGATGCACTTTGATTGACTATCTGGTTCCCACATTACTGTTATCTGTTTTTCTGTTGTTTGTTTGTTTTACAGTGGAACAACACCATTCACCAAAAAACCTTCAGAGAACTACAAGAAAATGTGAGCGCACAAAAATTCAGATTCCCAGATAACAGCTGGCAGCTGAGTGAGAATGTATTTTAATGAGGTCTGTGTTTGTGCTTCTCTTCCTTAGAGCCCCATACACTGTGAGGACTGCTTCAGAGGTCCAGGAGGGCCATCTTAGCCACGAAGAGCAGGAGAAACGGTAAAAGTCCTGTAAAGAGCACTGTCCAGTTTGAACTCACACTCACAGAAAAGATGTTACATTAACATCATAATGATTCATTTCCCAGTACGGAGGCAGCCAGCAATGTTCTGAAGAGATCTGCAGTCAGGAAACGGTCTTATGTGCTTTCTGCGGCTAAGAAATATGAGTAAGCATGTCTTATGTCACTCTCCTAATGCTGATCTTAAGACTCAACCTGTTTCTGGATTTCTTCTTCATTTTAAAAATTACACTTTTTTTCAACAACACGTGATTATAAATGGTGAGCATGTATGGAGGTATTTATAAAAGCTGTGTGCTGAAAACCTCAGGTCTCAAGAAGAAACACCTGACATCTCATTGGTTAATAGCAGTCCATCATTTGTGGCTAAAAGGTAAATGCTCTATCTAATATCTCTGACCCTGAAGCTTAAAGTAAAAACCTATAACTCCAAGTGTGTGATCAACTCTGCCTGTCTGTTCCCATTCCCTACTCCGTGTGTGTGTGTGTGTGTGTGTGTGTGTGTGTGTGTGTGTGTGTGTGTGTGTGTGTGGTTGTACGTGTGCATGGCTACAAATGTGCAGGGTGGAGATTACTGATGATGATGAGAGTGCTACGACTCCAGCACCTGCCAGCACTCCTCCCCCCTCCCCTGTCGTCCCCGTCACATCTGTCGCCTCCGCCCCTGAGCCCATACCACAGAAAATGTAAGTCCCGAGCCATGTTTCTATTTCCACAACAGCAAGTGATTTCTGTTCTTTCAATTCCATTCATTATCTCTGTGGTTTACAGAGCCGACACCAGTGTTAAGGCAGCTGTTGATGTCGCTGTTCAACAGCCTGTGGTACCGAAGATGGAGGAGGCTGCCCCCAAGCCTGTGAATGAAGACCCTTCTCCAGTGTCTGTTACAGGAAAAAAACAATTTGAAGACATAAAACCAGTGGGTACAAAGGTGGTCACTCCACTTCCTGTCCCAGCCTCCACCGCCCCGGCTTCAACTGTCCCAGCCTCCCCTGCATCGGCTACAACTGTCAAAGCATCTCCTGCCCCGGCTTCAACTGTCCCAACATCCACCACCCCGGCTTCAACTGTCCCAACATCCACCACCCCGGCTTCAACTGTCCCAGTATCCACTGTCCCAGCTTCAACTGTCAAAGCATCCACCGCCCCGGCTTCAACTGTCCCAGCATCTCCTGCCCCGGCTTCCACTGTCAAAGCATCTCCTGCCCCGGCTTCAACTGTCAAAGCATCCCCTACTCTAGCATCACCTGCCCCGGCTTCAACTGTCCCAGTATCCACTGTCCCAGCTTCCACTGTCAAAGCATCACCTGCCCCGGCTTCAACTGTCCCAGTATCCACTGTCCCAGCTTCAACTTTCAAAGCATCCACCGCCCCGGCCTCAACTGTCCCAGCATCCACCGCCCCGGCTTCAACTGTCCCAGCATCCACCGCCCCAGCTTCAACTGTCCCAGTATCCACTGTCCCAGCATCTACTGTCCCGGCTTCAACTCTCAAAACATCCACTGCCCCGGCTTCAACTGTCCCAGCATCGACTGTCCCGGCTTCAACTGTCCCAAGATCCACTGCCCCGGCTTCAACTGTCCCAGCATCCACTGCCCCGGCTTCAACTGTCCCAGCATCTTCTGCCCCGGCTTCAACTGTCCCAGCAGCTACTGCCCTGGCTTCAATTGTCAAAGCATCCCCTACTCCAGTACCCCTGCCCCGACTTCAACTGTCAAAGCATCCACTGTCCCGGCTTCAACTGTCCCAGCATCCACTGCCCCGGCTTCAACTGTCCCAGCATCTTCTGCCCCGGCTTCAACTGTCCCAGCATCTTCTGCCCCGGCTTCAACTGTCCCAGCATCCACTGCCCCGGCTTCAACTGTCCCAGCATCTTCTGCCCCGGCTTCAACTGTCCCAGCATCCACTGCCCCGGCTTCAACTGTCCCAGCATCCACTGCCCCGGCTTCAACTGTCCCAGCATCTTCTGCCCCGGCTTCAACTGTCCCAGCAGCTACTGCCCTGGCTTCAATTGTCAAAGCATCCCCTACTCCAGTACCCCCTGCCCCGACTTCAACTGTCAAAGCATCCACTGTCCCGGCTTCAACTGTCCCAGCATCCACTGCCCCGGCTTCAACTGTCCCAGCATCTTCTGCCCCGGCTTCAACTGTCCCAGCATCTTCTGCCCCGGCTTCAACTGTCCCAGCATCCACTGCCCCGGCTTCAACTGTCCCAGCATCTTCTGCCCCGGCTTCAACTGTCCCAGCATCCACTGCCCCGGCTTCAACTGTCCCAGCATCCACTGCCCCGGCTTCAACTGTCCCAGCATCTTCTGCCCCGGCTTCAACTGTCCCAGCAGCTACTGCCCTGGCTTCAATTGTCAAAGCATCCCCTACTCCAGTACCCCCTGCCCCGACTTCAACTGTCAAAGCATCCACTGTCCCGGCTTCAGCTGTAAAAGCATCCCCTGCCCCAGCTTCAACTGTCCCAGCATCCACTGCCCCAGCTTCAACTGTCCCAGCATCCACTGCTCCGGCTTCAACAGTCCCAGCACCCACTTCCTCAGCTTCAACAGTCCCAGCACCCACTGCCCCGGCTTCAACTGTCAAAGCACCCACTACCCCGGCTTCAAAAGTCCCAGCACCCACTTCCTCAGCTTCAACAGTCCCAGCACCCACTGCCCCAGCTTCAACTGTCCCAGCACCCACTGCCCCAGCTTCAACTGTCCCAGCACCCACCGCCCCGGCTTCAACTGTCAAAGCACCCACTGCCCCAGCTTCAACAGTCCCAGCACCCACTGCCCCAGCTTCAACTGTCCCAGCATCCACTGCTCCGGCTTCAACAGTCCCAGCACCCACCGCCCCGGCTTCAACTGTCAAAGCATCCACTGCCCCAGCTTCAAAAGTCCCAGCACCCACTGCCCCAGCTTCAACTGTCCCAGCATCCACTGCCCCAGCTTCAACTGTCCCAGCATCCACTGCCCCAGCTTCAACTGTCAAAGCATCCACTGTCCCAGCATCCACCACCCCAGCTTCAACAGTCCCAGCACCCACTGCCCCGGCTTCAACTGTCAAAGCATCCACTGTCCCAGCTTCAGCTGTCCCAGCATCCACCACCCCGGCTTCAACTGTCCCAGCATCCACTGCCCCAGCTTCAGCTGTCAAAGTATCCAGTACTCCAGCTTCATCTGTCCCAGCTTCAGCTGTCCCAGCATCCACCACCCCGGCTTCAACTGTCCCAGCATCCACTGCCCCAGCTTCAGCTGTCAAAGTATCCAGTACTCCAGCTTCATCTGTCCCAGCTTCAGCTGTCCCAGCATCCACCACCCCGGCTTCAACTGTCCCAGCATCCACTGCCCCAGCTTCAGCTGTCAAAGTATCCAGTACTCCGGCTTCATCTGTCCCAGCTTCAGCTGTCCCAGCATCCACCACCCCGGCTTCAACTGTCCCAGCACCCACTGCCCCAGCTTCAGCTGTCAAAGTATCCAGTACTCCAGCTTCATCTGTCCCAGCATCCACTGCCCCAGCTTCAACTGTCCCAGCACCCACTGCCCCAGCTTCAACAGTCCCAGCACCCACTGCCCCAGCTTCAACAGTCCCAGCATCCACTGCCCCGGCTTCAACTGTCAAAGCATCCACTGTCCCAGCTTCAGCTGTCCCAGCATCCACTGCCCCAGCTTTGACTGTCTCAACATCCACTGTCCCGGCTTCAACTGTCAAAGCATCCACTGCCCCTGCTTCAAATGTCCCAGCATCTACTGCCCCGGCCAAACCACCACTGGAACCGTCTCCAAAGCAAAGGTCAGATTTACAATCAGTCAGTTCGGGCACCTATTGTAGCATAGTTTCAGTGGTGGAAAGAAATAAAGTACATTTACAGGCTTTAAGTACTTGTACTTTCCTTGAGTTTTACTATTACATGCCATTTTATACTTTTTTTTATACCCCTACATCTCAGGGGAAAATAGTGTTCACATCTAGTAACTTTGTATTTTAAGATATCATATACAAAGAACTTAAATCCAAAATATGGTGCATTGTTAAAGATCAAACTACCAAATTTTTAGGATAACATTTGCTCCACCTTGGCCAAATACAACAGTACGATTCTACTTTTCTTAGACAATGATACATCAGTGATTATGTTTTCCAAATTTAATATATATTAACATAACACTCACAGGGGGCATTTTCTACATTAATCACTTTTTCTTTAAGCATTTTGATACTTAGAGAACATTTTGCTGATAAAGCATCTATAGTGTGTTTGCTGTTTTACACTTGTGATTGAAAGCTAGGTTGGAATATCATGTGTTTCTTCTATTCTTCTATTCTCACAGTTCCAGTGTTGATACACTCACCGCCTTGTCCGACACCCTCATTTCTTTCAGCACAAGTTCAACCAGGTACTGGAAGAAAGACAAAAGCAGCATAAACCAATATGTGTGTTAGTGCCTCCAGCCTCAACAGCATGCCATCTGATAATAATAGTCTATTTCCTCTCCAGCTTTAAGGATGATGAGCCGGTACTAGTTCAGAGGACATGTACAAAACCAAAAACATCATTCATGTCACAGCAGGGTTGGCACGAAAACAGATAATGGCTAGGTGCCACTATGTTCACTTCTAAGTAATCACAAAATAACCCACTTCTCAATTTCAGGTGCCTAAAACCACCTCACACAAGAGAGTGTCCCAAATTAGACTTGATTAAATGTGGTACTTACAATGTAATGTAGAGATGTGTGTGTACATGCCAAAGCAGATGCACTGATTCTTCTTACCGTCAGCAGTGTTGAACAGAAGCCAGCCCCAGTTCTCAGCAACTGTTTACAAATAACAATCTCTCTCCTGACTCTCACTGGTGGGATTGTTCAAAATACATTCTAACCATATTAAGCGTTCCTCACATTAGAAATTCTGTGATTATTATAACCACAAGGTGGCACTGTTGGACCTTTAATGAGTTCCCGCTCCTCCACCTCAACTGTTCTTGCCTGTTCTTGCTCTGAAACCTCCTCTGAATTGTAAATCCCCCCATGTTCATCACCTTCTCCTCTTCCCCTTCCTCTTCTCCTTCTGCCTCTGCAGACCCGAGGAGTCAGCAAAGCCTGTTCCCCCGGCCCAGGACGCTGGAGTCAGGATTTGCTTAGCGGACTAGACAGGTATAGGAAAAGCTTTTTTCCACCCAAGCCCCAAATACAGATTTATGCGAAGAATTATCCTTTCATCAGTACAAAATCAATAGCTCCATTGTCAGTAGCAAGGGGAGGCATTACCTTAACTTACCTTGCCAGAGTTGGATACAGTTTCAAACTCTGCTCTGTGTTTGACTTTTGTGTTTGATGTCTGCACCCTGGATCTCATGGCTAATGATATCTTTGTACAATCAACACAAAGACGCATAGGTGAGAAACAGACAGACTTGTGATGGCCTCCGCTCCCCCATCACTCCCTCCTTGTGTACCATTAATTCTTATCACTACCGATGACGGGGCCAAGCATCTCCCTGCTCCCTGAGGTGCAAGAGTTTTAATGAATCCCATCCACCTCAAGTTTGATCCATAAATCAGGGCTCCTTTACGTCCCGCATTCTATTTTAACCCATGCTCCATGTTAGATAGGAACAAAGTCGCATATTCCTGAGTAATACTACTTTGAAACAGAAAGCCACGTCTTATCTGCAGCGCGACTGGAAATAGAAGAGAATGTTCTGTACTGATTAGTATTGTGGCTTTGTTTTGTCTCCGCCCGCCACAGCACACAGCGAGAGGAAAGGAAACAGACAGAAGAGACAGCCAAGAAAACACAAAGGTAGAGGGAGATGACAGGCTGCTCTTAAACAATTATCTATCTATGCAGGGCTGTTCCTGCTAAGAAATGCATTCTATTCAGATATGCCTTGTAATGATTTATACCAACTCTGCCCGCAACTATGCTGTGTCTCTCTGCCCGTCAGCTCCAGAGAGACACTCACTGTAACCACCAAAACTGTGATCATTACTGGCAAAAGATATTAGACGTGCACACATACACACAGAAGTTGTCTGCTCTGTAGCCTACTATATTCAGATGGTTTTCATGCTTGTTAAATTGTTCAGTGGGCTTCAAGCTTTTCTAATGCACTGGCATTGTAAATAGTGTATGAGAAGAACCACGCTAACCTTTACTTGCCCTCTTTTCTATTCCCATCATGCCATTCATCCGTACCACACTCCTTACCTTTCCTTTTTAATCTTGCCTCCATCCAGGAGCTCACATGTGACAACCAATATCACTGAATCAAGGTAGTTTATTTACTGCCATGTCACATATAGGATAGTGCTTTGCACACTTTGTGTGTTTAAGTATATGCACTATATATGTAATTGTGTTTAAATAATAGTTTACTGACATTGAGTGAGGGAATAACTTTAATTTGCTTAAAAAAACAGTATATGAGATAGATTCTCATTCCAGTTAAATAGACAAATTAAGTTTAATGTGGTTGATTAAATTAATTGTTGAAGAAGATTTTCTTGTTGGTAAAATTAACAATCTGTTTAGCGTTTAATAATTTATGTAGGCTGGAATCAGGGTTCGACGACATGGCATATGCTGATTTTGCCATTCAGCAGCAGAGTAGTCTTTCCATTTGTCATCAAGACATCCAGATTCTGATTTTGATTGAGTTTGGCCCCGGGTTCCTCTGTGTTTCTGTTTACCATTCAAACTGCATTAAATCTTTCCATTATGAGTCAATGTGATCAGAATTCCTCCGACACAAGATGGGCCATGCTGACAATTGAGAGTGAAATCAGTGTGAAATTGTTTTTCAGCTCGGCTGATCCGTTTGATCCATATCCGATAGGGACCACATCCCCTAACAGGTAATCATATTGGTTTGGAGCTGTGACTGTTTTCCAGCCAGCCAGATAGCATCTCAGCATGCATAATTCAGCAGTTTCTGATTATGAGCCACTTTTCTCTATTGCAGCTCCTCTGACCTGCTCAAGCCCCTCTCAGATATTTCCATCAACAGGTACGGAATGGTCATGCAAATTCCCCTTTTTCTCTATTGTAACCTCTGTTTGTTGCCCTGATACCATTACTGTGATGTAGAATATCATAGTTTTTACAACTGCTTCACGTTCATCAACACTGTCTCTGGGCATTATTTTCATTATCATTTATCGATTGTTTAGTGAATGCAATTTTATAAAATAGGAAAGAAAATACAAATATATTCAAATTGTAGTGATATAAAATGGAGAAAAATAGAAAACATTTGAAAAGCTGGAACGTTTGGTATTGTTGCTTGATAAATGACTGAAATAGCTAATCGAGCAGCAGTCATTTGATTAAATCAACAAAAATTTAAATTAAGTAATATTTTCTTTATATTCAGTGTGACAGAGACATGTTCCCTGTGTGCCTGTAATTTCTGTTTTGGGCATTTTATGCCTTTTTATTAGAGAGTTGACAGTAGAGAGATGACAGGCAATGAGGGTGAGAGAGCCGTCAGGGGCAATGGCATGCAACATATGACTCAAACTCGAGACACTGTGTTCATATTCAGTGATTTAAACCCCCAGGCCACCAGGGCACATCATTTTTCTTAAATTCTAATGTTTTTTTTTAATGTTCTTGTTTTCCCTGTTTTGTGTGTTTAATAGTATGAGCAGTAATGCGTTGGACTCCCTTGCAGACAACGTCATCCCTATCAACACTGACAGGACAAGGTATTAAAACTGAGTCTAGTGCATAATTGTGTTCCGAATCTTTGAGTGAGACATAGAGGGGAAGGGCAGACTGTGGACCTAATCTCTCAAACCGCACACATTACAGTTGTTTGATGTGCTCGATCTTTCATAACTTCCACATCGTCTTTCTCTCCACTTTGGCTATTCAGCCTCAGCACTCAGAGGTCATGGGCACGCACATGGGAAACCAGCACACCTCAGCAGACTAACACAGAAGAGAGGTGATGACACACTTTGATTCACTCTTAACACTTCCACGTAATGTGGTCCACTGTGGTTTTATTCATCTTCATGCATCCCACCCATGTCCATTATGTGCTAAAAGCCTTTCAATGTATGTCCCCCCTCAGCCAAGAACCCGAAGCAGGAGGCCAAGCTGAAGATGAAAAGACGCTGGTCATGTTTGAGAGAAAGTAAGTCATCTTTTTTATGAAAAGCTTGGGTGTCCATATCTGCTCCTTTTATTCCCGTAACCTCCTTCCCTTTCACTACGGTGAAGTAACTAGGCTTTTGCAGCATCTATTCATTGAGCCAGAAATCATTGTGCACTGGTGCTGATGAAAATAGGTCAGATATATATTTGTTACAACTTTTCCTCACAACTGCCGTAAACAGCCCCCCCCACCCTTTTTTTTTTACTTTAAAAAAAATACAGTGTGAATTTGTCATCCTCCTTGCACGCATCCAAGCTACTATGTCATGTCTATGTTTGTGCTCCAGATCAACTGAGAATGACTCCCCATGGGACAGGTGGACATCCCCCACTCTCTATACTATCAGTACAACTACAGGAGAGGAAGAGGAGGAAGAGGAAGAAGAGGAAAGGTATATCCACTGTTGTTGGGCTCATTATATGCATAATAAACCACTTTATTTTTCTCAATTGTAGCAGGATGTGATTATAGCACCTTAAAATGCAGTGCCTGTCAACCATTTAATTGAAAGCAAGCTGAAACTTCCTTTCGGCTTAGTCTGAGAATATTCAACTTTTGTTGCTTTTCCACCTGTACTGCCAGACCTATTACAATACAGGAATGTCCTCTATTTTGTAGCCCCGAGGATACGCAGACCCAGATAGTCACAACCGTCACCACTATCAGGTTGGGAAAAAACCTTTGAAATTCTTAAAACTCACATCTTCTGATCAAAAACTGGGGAGATTAATAGGAACTGAGAGAATGAGACACATGTAGGTGATGTTTATGATTACAAAGCACGGGAGGAGGGCTCAGAATGAGGCAATGCTGCAGTACAATAGAAAACAGACCACACCTGGTCAATAAACCCAGACCCCTCTGGAGCTGTGATTCACAAAGATCTGCTTCATACACTTATAAAAAACGCAGCATTCTTGTTCACTGGACGCCATCCGGGTTATTGACTGCTACAGCCTACAGTAGAAGTCTAATACAGCTTTCTTTACTTTCCAGGGAGATACACAGTGAGCCAGAGCCCGCTATGGATCGGTAAGTTTATGATCTTGTTCACGTCAGACACAGCATAATGCAAGAATACTTTCTCCAGAGTGTTATTTTCTGCTATTCGGTCTGTTGATTTTCTTACTTTTGTAAAGACACTCTCCTTTAAACCGGAGCTTTTTGTCTTTTATGAATCTGGCACTGTATGGAAATGAAATGTACCTGTTATTCTATGAGTTGAATCCAAGTTTAATTTAATGAAATGTATTTAAAATTAAGCACACACCATTTCATATTTAGTTCATCTGGGCTTGTTTTAGACTTTCACCTGCCAGATCTGCTTTTGTCTCTGTGTTAGGAACACAGCCGTCTTGGTTAGGGGGTAAGAAATGTAGTCCAAATCCTGTGCGAAAGCCGCTGTATCCGCTTAATACTGCAATCTGGATCTAACATTACCTGTAGCTCCTGAATGTTGCCTGGCTAAAGAGGCTCCTGACTCTAACTCTATTACTGAAGTTAAATGACAAGATCTGCTCTCCCATTGTCTTTCAATTTGCCCTCATTTCCTTCTCTCTAATTATCAGTCTCCAGATGTCAGATTAATGATGTGTATTAGAGACGTCCTTTTGTCAAATCACAGCCCGTTAAACAGCACGCCATTAACAAGCGATGGCAGAAAATGATTATCTCCTGAGTTAAATTTGACAGATGTAGGGTCCTTCTGTATAACCCATCACACTACTGTCATCAGTGAGTGAAAGATGAGACTAACCCTGCTGCACTCTGTCTCTAGTTATGAAACCTATTCCAGGAGCGTGACAGAAGATGTCCAAACACCAGAACCTGATACTAAAAAGTGAGGGATTTTACTAGACATTAAAATTAAAGTGACAGCTCATATCTATCTTAACTGTGCAAATTAACTCACTCTTTCCTTCCTCTGCCTCTGCTAAAGAGGGTTTGTGTTTGTGAAGGAGTATGTCAATGCAACAGAGCTGTCCTTGTATAATGCCAGAGACACAATCAATAGGTAGGACCAATATGTTATTTACACAATCAAATAACAATATTGATTAAAACACACTGCTCTCATGATGACTTACTAACTGCTCTTTTTTCCATAGTGGGTCAGATTATTTGACATCAAGCTCTGCCAGTTACTCTTACAGCAGCCCCTCCACTTACACCAGGTAATAACACAATTCTCTAAACCTGTATTAAATAAGCTGGGAACCTGAGCCCTTTCTCCCCAGACACTTCAGTTGCCTCCATCTCTTGTTCTTTCAATGACTGCATTTCTCTTCAACTCCTTTCAATGTGTACACTTCAACTAACATTTCCAACTCTGCAAGGTCAATTACTTCCACCGGTGAAACACATATGCTTAAACTGTGCTTACAGTTCAGCTGATATCATTCAGTTTGTACACTTCCGCTAATTTCTTTCAGGGCTTCAACTGACACTTCCAGCTCAACACATCACTTACACAAGAGTGACACTTCAACTTCTTTCAGTATTTTAACTATTTCAAAATGTTTTAACTGCAAGTTTTAGGCACGTACATATTCTTCAGAAAATTGTGTCTTTTCTAGTTGCTCTTGTTTCCATAATGGGTCGGATTATTTGACATTAAGTTCTGTTAATTACTCTTTCAGCAGCTGCTGGGAATTGTGTTGTCACTCCTGGTGACAACACAATTCCCTAAACCTGTTTTAAACCAGCTATGAGCTTGAGCCCTTTCTCCCCTGCCTTGTTATTCCCACTCCTGACAAAACTAGATATGTGTAAGCAGTAGGGCAGAAATTCCACCAAACCTGCTCATTAGGAGGCTAAGCAGGGACATCAAAGGATTATTTATCATTAAGTTCCCCCTGCGCTGGACAGAAAGGGTAACAGGTTATTTTACCAGACAGAGCTGTGGTTGTATGAGAGCTGCTTGAGTCAGTGGCCAAACTAACCTGTCTCAATCGCTCTGTCTCCCCAGTGGCTCTCTGTCATCCGCCTGTACATACTGTGGAAAGCCAGTAGGCAGTGATGCCAAGATCTCCATCCAGCACCTCAATATCAACTGCCACCCTGCCTGCTTCAAGGTAATTCATCTGTCTGCTCAGATACAGTTCTGCTGAAGATACAGTTTTGTTTTTATTGGACTATAAATTGTTGGGTATATTCACATGTCCTTGAAGGGACTGACCTGGGTAAAATGAGCTTTTGTTCCCCTTAAAAAATAGTTTGACCTTTTGGTAAATATGTCACTTTTTTTGCAAATAGTTGAGGCCCTTTCAGAAAAAACATGATTTGAGCTGCGCTGTCTCGTTCCAAGTTCAACCTAGTGGAACTTTGGGCACGAGATCACCAAGCTGCGCTGTTGTGGCCTGTTGCAAGCCATTGGAAATACTGTGTTTCAAAGCACAGTGGTGATGTTGTTGCGTCTAAAAGAGCCTTTAGATGAGAAGATTGATACAACTCTCAAGCCATGAACTGATTAGCTAAGTGTAAAGACAAGAAACAGGGGTAAAGAGCTAGCCTTGCTCTCTCTATAGTTCAAGAATCCTCCTACTTAAGTAAAAAAGTAAAAACTACCAGAGTATTTCTTGGCCAAGAGGAGTCACTCCTCCACTAAGGAACCAGGCAACCATTGGTGACTCCAGGAAAAACTGCTGTTTTTACAGTGTGTTTTGATACAGATTAAACAAACTAGAGATGGCACATTAATTAGTGAGTTTCAGATATATTGATGGGTGGATTTTTCTTTCTTAACTTTAGACACAGCTAATTTCTAGAGCCAGTAGCTGTTAAACCATTTCCTGTCTTCATGATAAGCTAACTTGGTGCAGGCTGTAGCTTTATATTTGACAGACAGAAGAGAGAGAGTGGTATCAATCTTCTTATGTAAGTATTGGCAAAATTGCCAATATGTAGCCTATATTTCCCAAATGATCAAGCTATTCCTTTCATATAGTAACTTACATTAATTGCTTTTTTAAATGAGTCTTCAAATCCAAATTATATTTAGCTATTGCATATTGCAAGTCAATGTATCAAAGGTTTAACCAGGTAATTGTGTTTTCAAACAATTTTGTATACTGTGATGAGGATAAAAACACTGCTCTTCACTGTATTTCTCATAATTACATTTTCTAATGACATTCTCCCAATTTTTCAGTGTGACATGTGTAGTAAGCCAATGGGAGACCTTCTCTACAGTATGTTCCTACATAGTGGAAAAGTCCACTGCGAGAGCTGCTACTCCAAAGCCTTGGACTGATTATCGAAGCTCTTCAGCAGCCTCTTATCCTCGTCCCCTTCCCTTCACGTTCATTTGCATATAAAGTGAGAACTGGTCTTTCGCAAAGTTTGAACTCCGGAGTGTGTTTAGGGTCATCAAAGAGGCAGTTATAGTGACCAATATCATTGCTTAATGTTGATTCTTACATAAGGTTAAATTTCTAATTTCTCAAATATGTTGTACAAGCTTGTGTTGTTTTTTTCCTGGTGGTGAAAGCTGTATCTGCTTGAAATAGTAAATTATGAAGGATATGTCTGTAATATATATATATATATGTATGAACAGACTAATACAGGCAAGTGGGGTTTTGGCAAGAATAATTATGCAAAAAAATTACTATGTTAGAAAATGTTTACTTATTTTGCTCTTCTTGATACAAAAGAGTGTTCACATGTGATGTTTTGTTAAGAAAATAAAAAGATTTATATGATCCTGGTATAAATATGTGATACAAAGCCATTGCGCTAATAGCCACAATACTGTCATGGGGTCTCAAGCAGTTACATGTTTTAGAAAACCATTATTCAAAAAGTATTGCACATCAACATGACGTTAGCATCATGTAACAGACAACAGTTAGACAATATTATAAAGCATCTGCCACAGAAATTCATAAGATAAGCTGTTCCTGAGAACTACTTTGCAAATGCAGTGGAGATTTCCCACAGGGGAGTTACATTTGCCACATTCTCCACTCCTTGGTGAAATAATATTTTCCTTGCATAGTCAGTTACAGCAGCTGTGTACATAAATGTGACTTTAGCTAATAACCATCAGCTACCTGCTGAGTAACTGTAAAGAAGCTAATGCAGTTCATTGGCTACTGTCTTGATGGTCTTCACACACAGTTAGGCAGAGCTCCCTTGGCACAGAGGACAAGTCTTTGGCTCTGCCCCAGTCCAATAAAAATCCACATCCCATGAGAATGTGCCTCTGGAACAACTGCACTGCATGCAGTTAACATTAACAATGCAAAGTGGAAGTATGGGCAATGATGGCACCTCAGTTAAAGTAATAAAGCGACTTAAAAATATTAATATATAGCACACTAAAAAAGGACACAAGTATCATGTCATCTGAATACAATGTCAAACTCTGAACTACACTGCTCATGAGAGTAAAGGAGGTTTGGCTCAGGTGCAATAATATGAGTAATTTCTGCTTATTTCCCTCATTTGAACAGAAGGGATGCATAATATGGGACACCCCTGTAATCCTGGATGTGCACCACATATTTGTTTCTAGGCCTGTGTCAGTGTTTTCCTCTGGCTCTGCTCACAGCAATGTTTTGGATGTGCTTCCACAGCAGCGAAGGGTCTGACTCGTTATGTCTTATCAGAGATTCCAGCCCCTCTGCTTGGTCCAGGCTCTGCCAGTAATCCTGAGGCCATATTTGCAGCCATCTGCGGACAGATATACAAACAGATTAGACTCATCACAGAGGATATTTTAATTAGACCATTAAAATAGACTGATTTCTCTCCCCTTGGTACATTGTTATTCACATTAAAGTACTGAAAAGTACAAGGATTTCACACCTGGCACAGTGAATCATTTAAGACAAACTCACCCATCATCTGCTGGTAAGTCTTGGACATCTCCGTACCCTGGGCTGGGCAGGGGGCACCCCATGTGAGAGTTATTGGCCATTTTAGGCTGAGGAGGTTGGTTCTTCTCAGGGTCTTTCCTATAGGCTCGTTCTGCTGCCAGCCGTGCATTTTCCTGGTCACACACGTAACATTCAAATCCATTCAGGTAGTTTGGTTTACTCATGTCATTAACCCCCCACTCACGGGTCTCCAGATCCTTCAGCAAATGAGCGTTAGTAATGTGGTTGGGGTTCTTGAACTCTAAATATTTTGCATATTCATCATCATTCTCATCAAGATGTTTGAGGAATTCAGCGAGAGCTTTCGGTGAGGCGAAGTTATCTATGATGATTGCAGAGTGGTCGTTGGGCATCCAGTCTGCCACCACAGAGGAGCCTCGATAGACGGGCACACAGCCCTGATGGAGAGGCCGCCACAGCTTCTCTGTCATGTAATCCGGACACAGGCCGTTCTCCAGTGCCAGGTGAAACTTGTAGCGTGCGACAAAATTCATAAATTTGGGATCTTCGCCGGTAGCTGTGGCCGTGTCCTCCAGATGTTCAGGTAGAGGTTTGTTGTTCAAGCATTTCCCGTAGGAGTCCACCTACAGAGGGAGAAAATAATGTGTGAGAAAGATGGGGGCACACTTAGGGAACATTTGGGAGATTATTAATATGACACTGGCATAAAACTTTTATTTTTCATAAAACCCTGATACATTTCAGCTCCCGATGGGAATTCACAAACATCACACTGAGGGCTTTATTTAAAAAGCATTTACAGAGGTGTTACCGTGTTACTTCACACTGCACGCGTGAAGATGAATAATTTTGACCAACTGACCTGTATGCAAGAGGAAACGTGGAAGACTCTACCCTACAGTACACTACATCTTCATAGTATGTGAGCCAACTGATATTTATTGTAAAGAATGGCTATTGGACGCTCCAAAATTGAGGAGACAAGTGAAAATGGTATTCAACAGCAAGCAGAAACGTGCCCTGATATCTGTGCAGAACAGGAGCTGACGTTTATTTCATACAGCAATGCTACAGCATGTGGATTGTGGAAGTACAATTCCACCTCAGCTCTAATACCGGGGAAATTGCACCTCACTAAGCACACATCTAGTTTAAAGGAGCCTTAATAAATCAGGCAGTAAACTGGAAACCGCTAAACTCATATAGCATGCATCTTTGTGAAAGAACATCCCAGTACTGTACCTGAATGTACTTCATGAGCTCCTGGACATATCTGTTTCTGTCTGACGGTACATCGCAGTGGGACTGCATGTAGAGCACAGGAGCCAGGCCTTCCCTCCTCAGCCGGTTCTTCTCCTCCAGGGACACCACCACAGGCATCAGCAAGTAGTCCAGAGAGGGTAGCCACTGCAGGGTCAGGGGATAGTCTGACTCCCTGCGAAACGTGGCAGTGTAGTTGAACAGCCTGATTCCTGGTCCATGGGAGAGGGCATAGTTATTCATGGGTGACTCTTCATGGAACAGTGCCCAGGTTTGGTGGGGAAGACGAGGGAGCGGCGCCTCATATGCCCTGAAGTCTGTTCCATAAAAGATGATGGATGCTGTCCGTTTGTACAGCTGGACCTTGATCAAGATCAAACTCAAGATTACTTGCGGAACAATTGCAGATTATAATTATTATTAATGTGAGCATGCTGCTGTCCCTCTGTCTCAGCCAGGGGGGGTTCAATAAAACGATTTATGAGGTTACATTTCGCTGGTACCTTGCGGTTGCTCGTGACCAGGCAGGAGGACGTGGCACAGTCAATGCGTTCAGTGTCACCAGGAAAATGCGGGAATAGTCCTCCACTCCACCAGAGGAGAATGGGCAGCTCCTTGTTCCTGCGGCGGTCACTGTTGCCAGGTCCTCTGTATGAACTGATGGAGGCAAACTCCATCTCTGATAGCGCACTCTGGGGCTGAAAGGCTCCGCGGTCCACTGCATCCAAGGCCTCCAGGGCAAGCTGATCGTCTGGAAAGGACGCAAAGGAGACCCAGACCCAGCACAGGACTCCAAACAGCCCCAGACACGCACAGGGAACCAGCCTGCCTCTACCTGCCATCTATAAAGGTTGAAAGGAACAGACACAAACACATTTCAAAGACCTGCATTACTCGAACACAAGCAGGGCACAATTCTAAAGGACAAACCAATTCACTTTCTTATTTGTCTAATCCAGACGTGATTCTTCGGTCTCGTCACGACCTGTTTTGCTGCTCATAACCCAAATAAAAGCGGGATGCAGTTATTTCTCCTTGCAACTAACTTCGCTGAACAAACATTTGCAATTGACTGTAACATTTCAATCATACGTGTCAGTGGTTTCTGAGCATGCACCAGTAGCGAAACATTTACACTATGTCCTACCATCATCACTGCAGCCAACACATGAAGATGCGTTTTCTTGACGCTTCAAAGCTAAAGTATGTAGTTGTCCTCCGCACTACAAGCCTGTTCTCATGAACAGATGCTGTTCGATGACAACCAACAGTGAAGAGGGAATAAACAAAAAGCATCTTCTTCTTTTGATTAGATTGGCAGTTGGCAACCAGCGTTTAGGAGCATTACTGCCACCTACCGGACTTAGCTTAGCTTTCGCCACAACTGTTGCTATTTTCTTCCTCGTTTCCATATAGCCCCTGCACTCAACCAGCACATGTTGAATTGTCTCTAAACTATTACATTTTGCACAGTGTCAAGTTGGGTGTTTACCTATTTTATGAAGTGAGTGGTTAAGCTCTGTGTGCGCTATCCTTAGACGGGTAATGACTGTCTCTGTCTTCCGGTAAGCACCCAGCTTTATTTCGACCAACATGATTCTGTATACTGTAAAGATGTCTTCCAGTTTCATTTAGTTTTTGCTCTTTAATAACTGTTTTACCTACTTTTATTCTACGGTTCTGTTTTTTCTTCTTCTTTGGGTCCAAGCTGCACACCGCCACCTACAGCACCGGAGTGCACATTGCTCTACTAAACGTCTGTGATTCAGTGTGCAGTTTGTAAAAATCCAACGCAAAATTTATTTGGTAGCAAAATATTACAACATAATTTACTAGAGCTTAATGCAATGCACTTAGGGTGGGTACATAAAACACAAGATGCTTAGAATAAAGACACTATAACCAACACTTCATACAAAACCTAAAAAGAACAAAAATCGAAATGAGTCTTAAGCCAGAATAACTTTGAAATGTACTGTCCTACACAAATACATTTACACTACCAGTAGATTCACATCCGCAGAAGTAAATGTAAGAAGCCTCTAATAAAAAGTCTCCATGTTATTCCTTCATTTGGTTTTCCTTATTGCATTTCACTAAATAATGCAAACAATATTTTTCTTCAAATGAAAGAATGTTGTTCTCCTATGTAATGGAAAATAATAAAAAACTATTAATATTTTTATTACAAGGTGCGTAGAAAGGCTTTGTAGTGCTGCTTTCATAAACGAATATTTTAACTGTATGCCTGTGCCGTTACCATGAAAAAGGTACAAGACTACAATTACAAAGTTGCCCTCTGCTTTAAAAATTGGTGTATATATATCATTATAATGGAGCAAAAGATACAACAGTTTCCTCTTAAATGTCGTGAAGTAGAATTATAAAGTAATCAAAAGAAGTACACCTCACAGACACTTTGTTGTCATATGTGGTCTTTAGGACCTCGGTTTGCCTGTGCAGCGTGCACGTGCAGGTCCTCGATGGGGGCGCGCGCACGTCACGACACTCAATCTCATTGAGATGTAACGGAGCAGGGCAGAGCAAGCAATATAAACTACAAGGAACAGGGTGAGTGAAAATTCACGTTTGTTCTTTTTATATTAGATGAATTCAATAATAGATATACCACCCCACTGCAACACGCGTTCTTTTGTTGCTTACAGCGCTTTTAAAAATTGTTTTGAGTCGCATGCACAGAGGCTAGTTAGCCGAGGACCAGGATTGAATGTCAACAAGCCATCACTCTAGCCGGCTAGCAGGCTAGTTGGCTGGGAGGCTTGCTAAGCGCTACACAGTATAACAGTTCATTTGTTTGTTGCAAGTCTGTCACCTGTTTTCGGTTCCTAGTTCAGTTCTGCTCTGAGGCACGTTATGACGTTATGAACGAGTTTCACATCGACGCAGCAGTTCAGTCAGAGTTGAAAGTTAGCTGCCAGCGACAGCTGACAACAAGCTGGTACATGTTTGTGGTCTGCGTATGTGAAGTGGTCGTTTTCAGAGTCAGCTCATGACCCTCGCCCCTGTTTTTGTGGGGTAGCGTAACACTCCTACACTTCACCTGTTATATATGTGATAAAAATAATTCTGTGTTGTTTTTTGTGTTGATGTTTATGTCCTGGCATGTATGGCTGTCAAGCATACTTCATGTGTAGGTTATTATGAGTCAGTATAACCGTGTCTTGTAGGAAACAAAAAGGCCGTAGTCAGAGACCTCTCGGCCCTTCACCCCTGTCACCGTGTCCCTGAAACTAGTCAACCATTACACACATTCATATGGCTGGCGTTCATTGTCAGAAAGGTTCATTTGAGTTTGTGTCCAAATGTTGCTAAAACAGCAGTCTTTTCCTCTTGTTATCTACACTGTTTTATCAGTATAGACTGGTTTGGGTATTGAATTTTCACAGAAGTCAATCTATTTTATGTCCTATTTCCCAATAGTATTTTTTGTTTCCCTTTTTATTGTGTAGTAAGTATCTGTTTTTGCGTTTCTTCCTCTTTATAGGTTCAATTGACCCTGGTCTGCCTCCAGGTGTGGAGGCCCATAAACCAGCGAGGAGGAAACATGATGAGCGGGAAGAGCCTGCTGCTGAAGGTGATCCTGCTGGGGGACGGTGGAGTGGGCAAGTCCTCCCTAATGAACCGCTATGTCACAGACCGCTTTGACTCCCAGTCCTTTCACACCATCGGCGTGGAGTTCCTCAACCGCGACCTGGAGGTGGATGGGCGCCTGGTCACTCTTCAGATCTGGGACACAGCAGGCCAGGAGCGCTTTAAGTCCCTGCGCACGCCTTTCTACCGAGGCGCAGACTGCTGCCTGCTCACATTTGCTGTGAACGACCTGCAGAGCTTCCAGAACCTCGGCTGCTGGAAGAAGGAGTTCATGTTCTACTCGGATGTGAAAGACCCTGAGAGGTTCCCTTTTGTGGTGCTAGGCAATAAGTTAGATATGGAGCAGAGGCAGGTGGGGGAGGACGAAGCACGGGCCTGGTGTGAAGAGAATGGCTGCTGCCCTTACTTTGAGACCAGTGCTAAAGACGACACTAATGTCACAGCTGCATTTGAGGCAGCTGTCAGGGAGGTTCTGGCTGCTGAGGACCAGATTGACCATGCATTACTGGGTAGTACTATTGATCTGCATGGCAACCGCAAAACCTCTCGTGCGTCTTGCTGCTGATTGGTCAGGTGCAGATACACGAAATCCACCTTGTGTAAATCTCTCTGGCTGAAACTTGCCTGGGGGCAGTTTTGCGAGCCAGTCAGATATTGTTTATGGTACACATACTGTAGGTACAAGCTAATGAGCACAGTATTCCCTAAAGATAATGTGGAGAAGATACAGCTGCTCTGCGGAGTGCAGTGTCAAGGATTCAGCTCGTATCTAGATTGTTGAATTGAACCTCTAACCAGGTTAAAGGCACACTGTAACAGACACACTGATCCTTTGTACTCTGTCTGCTTTCAGTAGTGTTGCACAAAACATGTTTACCCAGCTTCAGCTTTGTCTGTCTATGCAGGACTTAGTTTAATTGAAATAATTAATAATTTTAGTTAATACAGTTGACAAGAGAATATACCAATCCTCTCTTGAAGAGCACATTCTACCATTGGTACAGCAACATACAGTCAACAGTCCGTCCATGAGCTGATGTTCCTGGGTTATTAGAGGGACTTTGAGTACAACATCACATTTTCGTATTATTAGATCTTGTTATCAGCAGAAAAATGGAGAACCAGTGTATTTTCTGGACACTGAAAGTATCTGTGAGCGACAGTGTTCCCAAATCTGGCAGATCTTGTGCTTGGGAACTCTCAACATCAGCATGATGACCAATATAATTTGAGGTACGAGGAAGTGAAATGATTGCTGCGCTCAACAGGAAGATGGGTCTTGTTTTTGTTCAGTGGGATGGGAAGTGTGAGCTTTAGTTTTGCAGCTCTGACTGTAAGCATCGGGTACAAGCTGCTGTGGTGCTCTTATTCATTTGACTATTATATCTATTACCACTGCACTGCCGGAGGTGTCAGTTACACAAGTTGGGCATTATTATTAATCATCATAATTATTATTATTTGGATCATTTTTATTTCCCGTGATTTATGTACATGGGTCTGCTTATGAAGTAAGGATTAGTGTTTCCCAAAGTTCAAAAATAATACTGCTTTTGCTGCTGTTGTTGATAAACTGGTGTTTATTTTTCTGTGAAGCACATTTTCTTCCTCTGACATTTATTTATTTTTATTTTTTTACAGACGGGTGATATTTACATTAGGCTTCAGTGTTTGATCAAGGGCTGATTGTAGTAGGAGGTTTTAATTATTATAATTAACAATCTTTTTTTTCTTATAATTATGGCATGTTTGTAATCCTGTGTCTGCCTTGTTGATGGCGTGGCAGGCCTCAACATTCCAGTCCTTTTCGCTTTGCTTATTCTGAAGGTCTCCTGCGCTTTATCGATATATTACATGCGTCTTGTGCTGTCAGTCTGGTCATTCGAGGTCTCAGTGCAATGTGAAGCAGCCTGAGCACAAGGATAAGGCCGTTACCACTAATGTGTGTACATCACCTCTCCTGTCCATTCATTCAGTATTCTGACAATTTACGATGTTTACTTTTTTCAGCTGGACGGTACTGTACTTTTATTTTCAACATTTTTGCATACGAGCTTACTCACGCTTGTTGTTTGTCTGTATGGGTCAAGAAAAGGTCAGATTATATAATGCTTCAAACTGAGTTTAACTTCAGTATTTTGATTGCTGCTGGAATAGTATATTATATGTAGGCTACTCAAACAACCATACCTTTTGCATAAATAAGACAAAATGTTTTCATCTTCTAAATGCACAAAGTCACTATTATTCTCCTTATAGTCCATGTTCTCATACCCTTTTCCTGTTGGAGGTAGTGTGTATTCTCTCAGCGTGAGATCACATTATTTGCCTTTCGAGTCAAAGATTGCATCATATTTCAGTGTGCGTGCAGGCTAATGGTGAACGTTCCAGGAGCTTCACTGTGAAAGTGAACCAAATCCAATCAGGTAGTCATATTTACTTATTGCACAGTTATTTGGTTTAATGTTGGCTTATTATAATGATCTTGTTCATATGATTACTGTTAAAGTTTTGATAAGGTGTGTTGAATACTGGTACTCACAGCTTATGAGAGAAACTTTATGAACTGTGAACTGAGTAGGGCATTTTAACAAAATCAAGCTGGTAGCCTACGTTAATTGAAAGCAAAACTGGGGGCTTTTAGCTTATTTTTCTTATTCCTTCCTGTTCCTTTTCAGATAATCTAGCCTATCACAGTGTTTACCTGAAATCTAACTTACCTGAGAGTCAGTGGGTACTTTTAAACTGTTGTGCTCATGTTGCTGTCTTATATCACTGCATCGCAGTTTGTCAATATTTTTAATGTTGCTGTAATTTATGAATGTAAAATCTAATTTCTTTTGGCTGTCCATATTAATGGCTTATGTAAAGGGCATTCATTTTATAACAACGTACAAAATGACACTTAACGTCTGTTTCAGCCTCAGCACTCAACCCCTGAGTGTGATTTAAGCTGGTTGAAAAAATAGACTGCTCATCTTGATGATGTGTTGATCTATTGAACAATTCCCCTTACGCCTCTTTTTTGCACTACGGAGGAGAAGACTGGTTGTGCCAGCATGCTGGCAAAGTGGCGCATACTCGCCATTGCTTGGCTTCAAATAAAACATGCAACATACCAAATGGAGACACTAACTTGTCTGTGGTTTTTGTGCTCATGCCTTGAAAATTCATTGAAGTATGTGGCTTTAAAAAAATGACAAAAGCTCTTACAACTATTATTAAAACAAAATAGGTCACTCTAATGAGTATACTTCAGCTCTCAACCATTATGCAGTAATTTTTACATCAAGAAAAGAGCCCTAATATTTGCAGTATTAAGATCATGAGTAAAACACAGGTCTTGAAATTTTAGCCCAAAATGGACCTTATTTGAATTTCATCACACAACACCTTGAATTTAATTGAATGACCAAGTGTGTGGGAATCTGAGAGACAGTGAACACTGTTTATTTCCCTTTCATTAAAAAAGGATATCAAGCATGCACCGCATACTGTGAAAACAGACCTAGGCAGGAAATAAAATGTTTTTCCATCAAGTTTGCCTTTCAAACTACATAGTTTTTTAAAATCTCTGACTTTAGGAAATATACAGAAAGTATAGATTCGACAGACATTTGTCAAATGCAGACCATAGGAAATAAGCACAACATCTTGAACTGTTGTGGCTCAGTTTAAAAAAAGACTGCATTGGTACCATTTCATAACTTGAGATGTAACACAATAGCCTATATTTTAATGAAAAAATACTGAAGGGAATCAATTTAACAAAAAAAATTGTTACACTTCACAAAAGTGTCATTTTGATGACCAGCTAAATAGTGATGGCCATCATGGAAAGCTCCTGCAGCAAAACTAGAGGTGCTGTCAGGTGTCTGTGTTGTCAGGGTACGGAGAGCACAGCATCCCTCCACTGTCTCTGCAGTCTCCCGTACAGGTCAGAGCTTCTCCTCATTTGCCCTGTGTCTCAGCTTCCTCAGGTAGACCTGGTTCACAGCCAAGTGCAGGGAACAGTGCACCTGTGAACACAAGAGGAGAGAATACAAAACACCTTACAAAACACCTTGGCCCCTAGATGTGGCAGGAAGCCAAGGATGGAGCGCCAGTTAAACACTGTGACACTGCATTTTCACAGACTACAAACAAAGTCTTTTCAGAGGCACTCTGCACAAATACTTCAAAAGAACAGTTTTATTAACAATTTTACCAACACAAAAAAATAATCATCAAACAGCAAGCGGGCCACTTGACAAATCACCACTCACAGCTGGGTAAAGCTTCAACCAAACAGAACAATATTTATTACGTTGCAAAAGGTTGTTAGTAATACCCAATTTGTAAAGTAGTAGTGAAGTCAGCTACAGTAAGTAAAATGATGTATACAATAACTACAACAAAATTCCTAAAGAATTAGAGACCAAACAAAGCTGTCCTAACTCTATAAAAAGTACCTCAGTCATGCGTTAACAGCAGGGGGGACTCAATGAGTTTTAGGTCAACTAATGAGTTCACTCGATAAGTTAGCACCTAGTGCTTTTGCCATCTCAAAATTATGAGAGAATTAGACCTTTCTAGATCAGAACTAAATAAGCATGTCCTTTGTCAGAAAGAAACATCAAAATCTTAAAAATTTCAGTCCCCGCACTCTGAATTTCATTGCCATTATTTGGAGGGAGGTGGGGTCTTGCAGCAGCATGTGGATGGG
>NW_024041878.1:0-57014 GCF_014851395.1 Micropterus salmoides | reverse complement strand
TGTAATGCTGCAGAGGACAGCTGCATGTGAAATGTGACGGAGTGTACTGTGAGTGGAGCGTATCTGTCCACCAGCGTTCAGTGTCCCAATGTTTTTATATGTTGCGTGTGTGAGTGAGTACACTTGCATATTGGTGACACAGCTCTTGTTAAAAGCAGATTTGGTCTGCTTTTCATTAGGGCCATGTTCCCAGTCTGTTTGTTTTCACAGTTTGACACCATGCTTAGATTTAGTTACACATTTCTTTATTCCCCCCATAAGTTGATTAACCAGTGGGCTGGGCTTTATTGAATTGTTTAAAGGGCTACAGACAGATAAAGTGAATATCGCAAAAGAGAGACACAGATATTTGAACTTAGTCATCTTCAGACAAGAAGCAAAATTAAGTTGGTCAAATTACTCATCTTGTCTACCCAATCTGCATGTGCCACCACTTAACCAATATACAATAGGTCTAATTTAGCTCCCTGTTTAAGCCCTGTGTGGGCTCAGGCTCTATACTATCCTAAGAACATTAACAGTGAATCTTACACACTTTGCTTCATTCTTGCCAAGATATGTAAGAAAAAGTAGGTTGCTGTTCTGGGTGGAAAAAGAGCCTTCATATCAAAGAGCCTGAGTTGAGGATTTGTTATTCCTTGTCTTGTTCTTGTTGTTTTTTGTGGCTGTTTTTTCCCTGGCGTTTCCTGACCAGTCCAGCCCAGACTGGAAATCGGCCAGTGTGTTGTTCACGTGTATGTCTATAAGTAGTGGAAGGAGAGACGCTGGCAGTTGAGAGTGCAGGAGAGAGAGGTACAGTAACAGACACACAGGAGCTCTGCATGTTTTCTGAGCTCTATTTACTCTCATGCCAAACAGCACAAGGAAGCAGACCCAGACACTTCCACTCACATTTGTGTGTGTGTGTGTGTGTGTGTGTGTGTGTGTGTGTGTGTCTCGCTCTCTCTCTCTCTCTCTCTCTGTGTTTGTGTGTGTGCCTACACAGAATTCATACTCACATGTTTAATGAAAAGCTGAGCCAGTCTCTCTGGCTCTGCCAAACACTTCTCCAGCTCTCCCAGGAAGTAGCTACAGAGAGAAAATACACACATGCACACACACATGCACAATCATCCCCAAAACGGAAGGTCAGATTTGTCTCCTGACCTATTGTTCCTTTGTCCTCCACTCAGCCACAAAGATAATACTGTGCAAATCACTGTTTGTCTTTCGGTTTGACTGCAACTGGAGCAAACGTACAGTTTTCCAAATGTGGATGAAATGTATTTTTTTAATTAAAAAAATCAGGGACTTACTCTTTATGCCAGTCAAATATTTGATGAATGTTCCCAAAGACAATCTTGTCTTTTCCCTTCATGTCCTCCGGTATACTTGTGGAGTTCATTGTGCCCATGTAGCCCTGCAAGGAAATGAGAGAGCTGCTTACACCCCACACCCCACACCTGGCTCTGAATTACACCAGTAAATATAGCTAGGTTGTTATAACACACGCCATAATCATACACCAGCTATTATTGAGCTTCTTTTAACTTTCAGATGTTTCAGATGGTTCACTCTGAACCAAAATATCTCCAGCTATTTAAGGCACCAGGAGACGGAGCCTCTTGCAACATAATATTCTTCAAGATAATAATTCACAAAATCTGCTTAAGACTGGAGACGGTGGGATGGAAGCAGACCAAAGTGTGGAGGAAAGTGGGGGAATTGTGATGATAAGGATTTAGAGCTCTCTCTGACAGACTGGGTGGATGACTAAGTTCCCTCTTCTCTTTCAGTGCAGAGTGTGTGTTCTGGAAGACTGTGAGGTTTACCTCCACTATGAGCCCCAGGTCTTCCACGTAGTATTTCTCTGTCTCAATAAGCTCCTTCAGTACATACCTTTAAAAACACAAAGGAGGGTTAATGTTAGAGTTATGTGATTTATTTTGCACACTGCAAAAATCTTTTTTTCCTGATAATTTTCCAGAAAGGACATGATATCAATGACTATGCGATTTTTTAGTAATGGAGACTGTTCAACTGGTACAATTTCAATTACATAAATCAAATTTATTAGCGTAATGAGAATTTCAGTCAGCGCACTGCAGATCAGCTGAACATGCAAACATCAGCTGGCTACAGAGCTTTTGCCTACCGTGCTCCCTATTTATGGAATGACCTTCCACTATATGTTAGGGAAGCATGTTCAGAAGATATTTTTAAGTCAAGACTGAAAACCTACTTGTTCTCACATCACCACAGCCTCTCCTAGAATTCATAAATGTAGCAGTCTTTACTTCCTTATTCACTTATTTTTGCTGTTTTTACCCTTCTGTGTTTTATCCTGTGTATTACATTTTTACTCTTTTGTATTTGATCCTATGTATTTTTTGGAAAGTGTAATGATCCATGCTGCATGGTGATTTTGCACTGTAAATAAAATACGATTTGATTTGAAACATGGAACAGAGCATTGCTCACGTTTTACTTTTCTCCGTTTCAGAGCAGCAACCTGCCCTGTAAGGCCTTTTTCACAGCAGACATTTGTCTCGTCAAAGCAGGAAAAGTAATCACATTAACGATGGGTCTGTTCTACTTAAGTGTCCAAGTAAGCCATGACAGTGTGACATTGAACGAGCATCACAACACCAGGACCCTGAAACTAAGGCAGCAAAATGGAGTACAGCTGTCACTGATTTTATTATTCATAGCTGTGCTTTTGTGCAGTGACATGTCATGATGTCAAAGTAAGTTTATTTCTATTGGAATCAGATTGAAATATTCTTACTGCACTGGCAAATATTGGATGATCTGCTGGACTGGCATTTTGTGCAAACATTCATGGTTCCTAAATGATGTAAAAAAAGAAATTGGTAATTGGTGATCCCCTGACTTTTCATTTAGCAGTTTGGATCTTTAAATTGATAAAACACATACATGCTTTTCTCTAAGGCACTCCTCCTTTCCTCCTCAGTGTCAGCCGCGGCTGACCATTGGCTGGAGGTGTCGTCCATCAAGACAGAGCCGCTGTCATCTGGCAGAACACTGGTGGACTGAGTGTCCTGAGGAGACAGAGACATACAGACAGAAAGACAGACAGAGAAAAAGTTCATCAAAGGTCCAGTGGCAGTAATTAGAATCATGTCAGGAATAAAGTATGCAAGGGGAGATAAAGAGCAGGAGAGAGATGATAATGATGCAGGTTGCCAAGGTGACCAGGGAGAGCGGAGAGACACGAGGAACACGAGGAACAGAGACTGAATAATAAGAAGATCCGATTCAGATAGTCACAGTTAATGATCCATGTTATGCATTTCGCCACAGATAGATGGACAGAAAGAGTTGAAAAGAGTTGGAGAGAGCAACAGGCTCCATAGCTGTAGGAGATGACAAATAAAGCTGTGAAGGTTATTGATGGAGTTTTGGCTTTAGAGGAAAGGGAATACAAGTACTGCACACCCACTGGTAAAGCCATTACATTTCTGATTTATGTGTGAATTGATAAATTATATTTTCTTGTTTTGTCACCTGAGGATTCATATACTTGTGTAAATACATCACACAGTATTATTTAAAAAATTATTTCTACAGGACTACAACAGCAACATCAGCGTCAATATTTCTGGCCGCAAATAGAAATGCACATAAGATACACCCAAGGTTACCCTGATCTAATCGATTGTGTTCATGTGTTATATACAGTACATGGCTTCCTTTTCATGTTTTTTCCTGGAATTGATATCATATCCTGTGGGGGTCCTGGTGCAAATATAGAGTCATTGTGCAAACTACTACAAAGCCTGCGAAGAAGAAAATGACCTCCAACTCAATGGCTGCATGCTTTACAACTGCATATGACCCTTATATTTGTGTAACCCATTCCTCTCTCATAATAAGCACACTTTGTATGGTTGTACAATGACTCACCGCCACTGGTCTGTACAATTAAACGTAGTTACAAAGTTTGTCCCTCTGTCTTTAGCCATGTTGTTCTAACATTTATTTTAAAGCCATTCACTCTTTTCTGACTGTGTAAATTTATAGAGACGGCCGTTTGTCTTCAATTAATCTCTGTGTTCCATTGTCCTAGTCAAGCAGAACCTCCCCCCCTTAAACACATGCACAAACCTGCCTGATCCCTCAGGCTCCTCTGGCAGGTGGCTGCCCAATGAAGAAATAAATAAATATATAGATTGGCCCAGGGTTTTTTTGTCCCTTGGCCTTGTTCAACTTGTTCACCTACCTGTCTCCATGATGAACTTGTGAGCGTCTACTAGTTTTGAGCTTTCTGTTCTGTCGCAGTGATGTGTGTGTGAGAGAGCGAGAGAGATACCCCTTACAGGGTGTAAAGAGAGACAGAGAGGCTCCATAAAAACCCTCTCTCCCCCAGCTCATCTTGCCCCGCTAGGAGTTCTCCAGCCTGGCTGACAGGTCTCCTTGGCTCCCTGATCACTTCCAGATGTGTTGTGGCAAAGCGCGCAGGAAAAATTCCCTTCATCTCCCTCTGTTGCGAGTTTTGTTTTTCTACTCAGAAGCACCACGAAACATTGACAACAGATTTGGTCAAAGCTGAGATCATGCCTTTGTGTAGGATCTTTAAAAAATATCACCTTAACAATTTCATCAATCAAGAACGGGGATGTAACTAATTCGTTTTTCTCAAAATCTGAAAAAGCATCTTAAACCTCAAGTTTCAAGTGGAAAGAATATTTTGCTGTTTACATTGTTGTCCAAATGCACAATATTCATCTACTATTCTAGTATTCTTTCTATGTTTAAGTTTTGCACCGCTACTTCAGGGACTAACAAACCACTTACTGTTGGAACACATAAAATGCTGCAAGTAAACAGCATTAATGTGATATTAAAAGGATGTTCATATTAAGAAATGTTACTCTTCATGGTTTAAAATGTGATGTTTTTATCACTAGCTGTCAGGCATCATACCCAGGAATATTTGCTGATGCTTGAAACTGTTAATACATCTCCAGCACAGGCATCAGCAATGTCTTATTTTTTAATGGGATGGAGCAGACCTTTCAAAGGGCCCATCAATCCTTAGACATGCCAGTACAAATCAAAGGTGTGGTTCTGTGCCAAGGAGGAACATAGTTACACAGTGCTGAAAACTGCAATTTCACAGCACTGTTTCCAGTGTGGCTTTGGAGAGACCTCACAGTAACACCACCACTCGTTTCCTTTGGCCATTTCTTTTCCTGTTTTACTGAGAAACTGTTCCTAACTTGTTCTTTACATATCTGTGGGTCGAGATGACAGACCGTACAAACTGTGTTCAGCTGCTGACATACAATCACATGAACCTTCCATTGACCAAGAAACAGTAAACATTTCATTTAAAACAATGTTCTGCTACAGTTGTAAAATAAGAGACAATGGTATGAAGAAAAGGAAAAAAACAACAATGTAACGCTGGACATGTGGCCACCGAAGGTGGGATAGAGAGACAGATGACTGACCTACATAATTTAATCTCTCTACCCCACCACCCCCCTTCTCTAGAAAGATTGGCAGTAAAAACACCAAAGCGCTGACCTCATCCCTCTGATGTAATCGAATTAATGGCTCTTGATGTGTTGTTGAGACTGAAATTAGGATTTAAGTGCAGTGGTGTCGATTCACCAACAGGAGACACTCCACTACGCTCAAATGCATTATTGTTATTGTTTCGCTGGATATTGATGGGGCTCAGGCACTGCTGATTCATGCAATATAACTGCTGCTCATGCAAATCCCAGTTTCTGCATGATTCCGTCTCACAGTAAAAAGGGACACTCTGAACACTGAGACGCTCGTTTGCCTACGAGCAACTGACTCAGACTGTTTTATGAAGAAATGAAAGCGTATGTGCACACATAGTGTTCTTTGTCACTTCACAGAAGTGGAGTCATCTTTCATCACATCTGGCGTTTCATGCTATTTCCTTTTTATCTCCAGGCATGTCTTTTTGTAACATGTCGAATGTGAGTCATGCATCACACAGGTCACTGTCTACTCTGCCCTGTTGTCTTCTGGTGCATCGATCTGCTCTGAGAGAGCCTTGTATTCATTTAGACTCCCTTACGTGTGTGTGCACATGTGTGTGTGCTATGCCTGCATGGCTCATGTGTGGTTGCAGAATGCAGCGCTCCTGTGCGCATCTGTGTGTTTGTTTTGCTTGATAGTTGAGATCCGCCAGCAGCAGGAGGGTTAGTCATTTCCAGATCTGGCTGGAGGACCATGGAGACAAACAGTACTGATATCACATCCCTGCCAGGCTGGGTGCTCACTGAGAACCTCTTGGAGACTGTCTACAGTAAACTGTGAGCTAAAATTAACTATAAATGACTTTAGTCCCTAAAGTCAATCTCATTATGGCTAACCGTTGATTCTATAAAACAGAAGGGTACACTCAGGTTTTTTTCACATCATTTCAAAATTACTACTTGCATTTAAGACAGAAACATAGGCTGCTTGATGTTACTTCTCTGTGACAACAGTAATATGTGGTGACAACAGGTCAGGCAGTGTTAATTGTACAGTATACCGTGCAGACAGACCTGGTTGTTTGGCAGAGACGTGCAGCCAATCAGCGAGTCAGTTATGTAGCTAGGGGACTGTAGTGTAGCCGGGGACAGGTCCTCGGGGCTCGCCAGGCCATCTTTCCACTCCTGGAACACATACACACAAAGACACATGTCCACAGTGTCAGAATGACACCATGTAAACATGATGCAAAATGTCTGTAGCAGGCTCCTGCATTTGGGCACACAGAGACATGCACAGACACACAAGCATCTGCACAACAGCAAAAGAGAGCACATGAATCACAAAACATGGTGGCGTGAGTTCCTGCAGGCTGATGTTATATAACAACATCACCATCTTCCATGATATTTAATCTGCTAGAAACTCTACATCAAACCAGTGTCTCTTGATCCACCTAATGTAAACAAGCTACAGTCAGGATGTTAGCTTTAGTTTGTATTTATATAAGATTGAACATTTGCATGTTCACTTAAGAACCAGTTTATAAGACGGCCTTGGGAATAATTCCACTTGATGAGTTTACTTATGAGGTGAGTTTGAAGCAGCATGCAATACCTTGTTTGATTAGTTCATCTGACCAAGCACCAGTGGTGGAATGTAACTAACTAGACATTTATTCAAGTACTGTACTTAAGTACAATTTTGAAGTACTTGTACTTAACTTGATTATTTCTATTAATTCAACTTAATACTACATTTTACTTTTACTCCACTACATTTTGGAAGCTAATATTGTACTTTTTACTCCAATCCATTTATTTAACGACATTAATTACTAGTTACTTTGCAGATTCAGATTGTTAATACAAAATATAAATCAAGTAATAAATTATGATGTATTATTATTAATTAAGCTACCCTGCAGTATATAAAGTAGTCCAAATTAGCCTACCTCTACCAGCTACAACATTAGTGATGCTTACAGATTAACGTATCACTAATTATAATCCTTTAATATAACATATTGTTCTGAAATGGGCCATTCTGCTTATTGAGTGCTTATTCTTTGGTACCTTCGATTTATTGTGACGCTAATAAAAAGTTATGGCAGGCAAAGAAGCATGTTTTGTTATATTTGTTAAAAATCTCTTTACATCCCGACAGCAATCAATAAATTAAAGAGGTGGTATTATGCTTTTTGGCTTATCCCCTCTCCTTTATTGAGCTATATATCTTTTTTGTCAAAGTCCAGCCCAAAGGGAGTTCTGATTGGTCAGAGAGTATCGTCACTATTCACTGCATCATCATTGCGCCAGACAGAGGCCAGCAACAGAAAGTTTTATATTTTACAGTTTTCATATGGAATTTCATCATTAAATCCACTTCTGAGAAGTTTTGAGGTGAGAAATCAGCTGTGTAGATTTCAAATATTGACAGTTTTACGAGAAGTAATGGCGGAACAAAAATGTGCTTGAATATTTTCGGAGTTGCTTGTGCCAACCCGCAGGAGGAGCTTGTGAGGCCGGCCAGCCGCCAGCTGACAGAGCCCTCTGCTCGCACCGTCACACAGACCACTGCAGCAACAACGGCAGAGGAAAATACAGCTGGAAGGTTTTCATACCGCTTATCTGTCTTTACATTCTGAGGAATGTTGAAACGTTTTAACTTAAAAAAGAGAAAGCTGTGTGGGTCGCTGGTGTGTGAGTCATCGCATTGAACATTACGTTGCGGCAGTTGTGTGTGGCGTCGCTATGACGACAAGCTACGTTCTATCTCTGGGAACTGTCTGCAATGGAAAACGGAGCAGGGCCGAGTAGAGTCGAGTCTATCGATTTGCGCTATGGTAGCATTTTTTGGCAAGGCAGCATAGATTGTCGGAACACCAGCAACAGTTCAACGTTTAGTCCTAAAAGACAATGCAACTCCGACTCTGTTTGGGCCTGGAAATTCACAATCACAACCTGTAAGTATGCTTTATTGGTTGTGAATTATATTTAAAATAAACACGGCAATGTAACTTCACAGACTGTTCAAGTGCGGAGTTGTTGTAAACGTTGGCTAACACAGCTAAAGTTATAGCTATAATGCTAATGTTGCACCCGATGTGAAAGCTACTGAGCAAACGTTCAAATTGTTTGGCCAATTTTTATGTAAAATTGAGTTGAAATATGGTGATTTTTTTAGTGGTTTATGGTAAGATGTGGAACAATGATGTTGTGTGGTTGTGGACTTGTGAGTTACTTATACCATCTGCTAGGTTACGGTCGCAGTCTGGAGCGGCTTTGATTTGGATCACACTACCTTGTTTCTTATGACCCGCCCTTCTCTGCTTGGCTAGTAGTCCTTACCTAGGAGCTGCGCATGTGCAACTCCCAACAAAGATTTTGTACAAGTAAGATGCATCACTCTGTAGCTCAAGAGCGGAGCGTACAACACACAGGATGAAAAGAGGAGCTGCAGCAATGTGTAGTATGAGAAAAATATGGTGTTTTAAAGATTTTAAAAATGAAAATGAGCATAATAACACCTCTTTAAATGCTCTGACACAAAAATGAATGAAATCAGGTATCTGTGGCTGTTGCAGGACTGTAATATAATAACAGCCAATCATTTAATTTGATCCAAATGAAACCTACCTACCTACCTGCACGCACTCTGCCCGTGCACTTACTGTGCATAAAAATGTGATTTAGGGGAGTGACTTTGGAGGGAGGCCTGAAGAGATGGGGTGGGATTTTCTCAGTTGGAGAAAATCCCACCCCATCTCTTTCTTCAACGTTAGCTAGGGTAAGTTTTAAGCAAGATGTTGAATTCAGGACTTTTACTTGTATTCTTACAATGTGGCATTGAAACCTTTAGCTAAGTAAAAGATCTGACTTTATTCTTCCGCCACTGCTCACCAGTTCTCTGTGGGTGACAGGTAGGATGGTGAGTGTGTCATCAGGCCTTAGAGGACTGCCTAGGTCCTGGCTGTGGCTGTGGGGCGGAAGAGGTGGAGGCTTCCCTTCAAGTTTGCGGACCTGAAGCTCCCCTTTGGCGGAGGCCCCAGCACTGAGTTTGCGGACAGGGTTTGTGAGCCATTTCTTCAGGGTGCTCACAGAGCGTCTGGAGCCCGGGGAGCTGGGGGCAGAGCTACCTGATGCCTGAGGAGGTAGCGATGCCACAGAGGTGGAGATGCTGCCCTCGCTGCCTGCTGCCGAGTATGAGTCTGGAGAGAAGAGACAGGGAGAGAAACAGAGAGCAGAAGGTTATCGGTAAAGCATTGCATGTCTGAGGGTGCAATAACATGGAGGTCAACTGATAGTGATAAATAAGGGTTTAATGGGTCAAAGGCCAGAGTGCACCCTGACTCTCTGCTTTCAGACTTCGACAGTCAATTAATCAATTAATCTATGGGCGAAAAAAACAGCTATAAAAGAGCACTTTGTTTAAAGGAATAGAACTGATTGACCATTAAATAAGGGCAGCAGGGCTGGAGGCAGACGACACCAAGAGAGAGGAGGTAAAGAGAGAAATAAAACAAAGGCTGGATAGAAATAGCCTTCCTCTTCAAACACAGCTGTGCAGCTGTGAGCCGCATCATAAAAGACATACTGTTCTGTTTATGTCAAGCAGACTGTGGTTTTTATATTTGAGCTGTGCATCCAATCACATGACCAGCTCACACTATGATCCAAGGCAGACAGCAGAGGTCCGGATGGCAGATGTTTAATGTGAAAAATACAGTTAAAAGCCAGCTGTGGCGCAATGATGTCAGGAGGACATGGGAAGTGGACTGGGACTGGACATCCACTTTACTGTTGTTGTTGTTTTTTTCTGTCTTGTCCTCCATTCCCATCCTGCCTCTACACCCAGCCCTACCACCCTTCCTCCTGCCTTCCTCTGAACTGTGTGCCTGGAGTGTGATCTGTTGTGTGCAAACGCAGTTCTGTCATGCCTCCCATCCATCTTCTTGCCCTCAACCTGACCTCTGACCTTTGATCACCACTCTTGTACATATGGGGAAACACTTCTTCCTGCTAAGGCTCATCACAATGGCTTATTATTGTTCAAAGGCAATAATATTTCACACCGATTGCCACCTCAGTGTGACAAAGTTGATGGATAAACTACATGACTCACCTTTACTTTCCTAGAAAATACACCACAAAAAAGTTGGCATTAAGTTTGTGAATTTGTTATGCATTTGTTTATAGGAAAACAACTCTGGCCTCATTTTAGTGCAAGCCGCAGAGGAAGATCTTATCACTGTACTCAGCAGTAAAACCCAGACCGCGGGGGCCACACTGACACAAGCGCAGCCCTTTTTGTGAGTGCACCGTCGTCAAAGGCAAAGGCAGAATAAATTCACAATCCCCTAAGTGTTCGTACTTAAACATTTGAGCTTTTCTTCACACTTTCTTCATTCATTTACTTTCCCACAGAAACACAATAGTAGCCACTGCATTGATCAATGAAAACAAGCTGTGCAAAAATGTCCCATTCTCTCCAGTGCACAGACCTCAGCCACAGTGTTTGGATAAATGGCTAACCCCAGAACAAAACAACTCACGTTCAAGACATCACATTGCTGCCAGTGCATACATGGTTGGGTAAAATACATCCTGTGTGGGATCCTAGCTACTAACAAAAAACCTCAAACTTATCTATTTGTGTATTTTCACCACAGAAACAGTATTTCCTCTGTAATCTTTATCTGGAATGGGTGGCCAATTTCCCCATCCTCTCCTCTGCGACTCCCACCCCCCATCCACATGAAAGACTGGAGGGTGTAAGGAGATCTGAGCCTGGCATGATGGGAGGGAGGGGTTGAACCGAGGGAAGAGACGAGGAGCAGAAAGGGGTACAGAGAAGGGAGATGGCTAAACCCTGCAGTGAATAGACGGAAACTTTGATCAAACACTGGATGTCCAGAGACAGTAAGACCGTATAAAAAAGAAGCAAGTTCAAGCCTTTGCCTTTTGTTAAATGTCTTAGCTGTAGAAGATAATAAGATTTAATTATCTGAAAGCTATTTTATTCATGGCCGGTGCTGATTAGTGTAAAGCATACACAAATCTCTGAGGGTCCCTAGCTAGAGACAAGAGAAAGGATGTGAAAATGAGGCTCAACTCATGTGATAACCCCAAGCCCAGCTGCTCTGACCTCTAACAAAGGTGGCCTAGAGGTTTGTGTTTCCCAGTGTCCCCTGCTCAGGTTAAGTCAGGCCAGGCTTTCGGGGTCATAGTGCAGAGACACAACCAGTAACACAGTTTCTAACCAGCTCCAGACATCAGCAGAGATAGCATATCAAAAAAACGGAGGAAGAGAGACTGACACATTATCTGTGCCTGGAAGCAATTAAAAGTGAGTGGAGACAGCAGTGCGGCTTCATGATTTGAAACCCTACGTCAGAATGACACAGTGGCTCTGTCAAATGTACAGATTTACAACGTGCAGAGTGTACATAATTTACTGCTTTTATAATGAAGATCATTACATCTGTATCTGTCACCATGGCAACTCTGCAGTTCCCCCACTGATCGCTGGGTATATGGGTCGGATTCCCTGTTGACCCTGGAAAGCTTTATCTCTTTGTTGCTATGAAACCTATACAAGCCATTACAGGGACATCTATAACAGCTTTTGTTTTTCACAGTAACAGTATAACAGGAAACTGTAATACACAAAGGGGGATGATGAGCTTCCCCCCAGAGCAACATGCCTCCACAAGATGAGAGGAACTGATACCATTACACCTACTCAGTGGAAATTGGGGAAAAAAACAATCCTTCCCACTCTCCCTTGCAGAATGCTAATAGTGCCCTGTGACATTCATCTCCATAATGGCGCAGCTAAGAAAAGATTACCCAGGCTGATTTTGTTAATGCAACTTGACTATTGTTTATATGCTTGCAATAATTAACAGTTGAAGGCACAGGGCAACAGGACTGCATTAAGCTGGCCCGATCTGTGGTGATCAGTTAATGCTGGGCTTTCACCAGTCGCCCACTCACTGTCTGAAAAGCTGAGCAGCGGCCGGGTGGGAGGTTTGCCCAAAATGTTGCTGTACTGTGTAACTTCAGAGCCGAGTGGGTTTCTGCTGCAAAGAAGTTCCAGACTTTCTCTGGGTGCTGTTCACTCACAATAGTGAAGTTTGAAGTTTGTAGTCATTGCCTAAGAGGGCAACTTAAGAGAGTCTAATTTAAGTCTATGGTTCACTTATCCATAATGCGATTAGATCACACACAAAGGGATCAATCAACTTATTCTTTCAGTACTGATAAGCAGCAACTTTTTTCTCTCTCACTATATCAAGTATTTGACTCCACGACTTGCTTTCATTCATCATTTTAGGGCAGAAACTAATAATTATTTTCTTAGTTTCATTAAGGATTAATGTGCTGCTTGTCATCTCAATTAAATGATTAATTGTGTGTGTAAAACTTTGAAAAATGGCCATCAAAATTTCCTGGAGGCCGAGGAGATGTCATCAAATGTCGTCTCAAAAATATTCACTTTAATGTAAGACAAGGAAAAGTAGAAAATGGTTAAAGCAGCAACCGACAAATATTTGGCATTTTTGCTTGAAAATTTACTTAAACAATTAATTGCTTATCGAAATACTTGTTGAATAATTCATTAATTCAGGTAATTAATTAAATGTGTTGCCTGATTATTGCATTTTTAAATCATTTGATGCTCATCTGTCCTTTTCATGTGGTTTACAGTGTCTGCTCATCAAAGTTCCAAATTTAATCGCTGATTAAATGAATTATCCATCTTGCACACAAGCTTGCCCAGTCATGTGGAAAGGGGAAAACATCGGATTCAATATTCTCATGAGGTTCGCTAAGGGTTGGATTATACATATGAGGCTGGTTATGATTGAATAAAGAGTGCATTTCCTGGCAATTTATGTTGAAAACTAGGGAGAGAAAATAAGGGCAAATTACAACAGGCAAAGCAGCCTCAAGTTTGTGGATGAACAATGTGGATGGATGTGCTGTAAGCGTTGGTCCCCCTAAAGAAGTTTGGTCCAACTCCCCTTTATTGATCAGTTGATAAGTGAGTGCTGCTGAGCCAACAAATCAGGCTAAAAGCGTTGGCTGTAATGGAGCAAACTTGTTCCAGCCGCTCCCCCTCCAGAGATTTCTGTCAATCCTATGGCCTCTTGGGACCATATCAGCAATTTAGGCATCGGGAGACACTGCCAATACACAAATAACAGCCAGACATGCAGGTGCCCACACACTTTCACATACACATAAATGGCATATGCACTTTTTTTCTCCAGGGTAGCTGTCCAGATGGGTGGCAAGCATCAGAGACAGGTGACCTGCTGGTCACCACAGTACCAAACATGTCAAAGGTCCAGTTGGGTTGAAGAGACTCTTAGAGCTGGCAATCAGTGCCAGCACCTCACAGACCACAACCTCGGGGGTCTGAGAGTGTGGCGGTCAACACACAGGCATCAGACACCCGCCTGCGTCATCACTATCAACTCAAAAAGCAACACCATGCTTATCTTCTCTGTTCTCGCTCTCTACCTTTCATTGCCCTCCCCATCTACTGCTCTTTAGCCCAGGCTCTACTTGTATATTACATTTCACCCACTCAGAGGAAATGGACACTCTCACCATTAACAAGTGCACTCAGACATTCACATGTGCCGACTGAAAGACCTGTTCGAAAATGAGGCACTTAGTACCTGAAGCATTTGACCGGAAACCCTCTAGCTGTCCTCTGACGAACTGAGGCTTTTTACTGTAAAACATTTAAAATCTAACTGTATTTTTAGACTTTCTGAAACTCCTCACTTTTATTCTCATTATATTTCATCATGTCACCCTCAGGCTGGCTTATGTGTACTTCGTTTGTGCTGCTGCTGATTAATAAATCCTGGCACTTGGCTGTTCTCTCTTTCTCCTGTCCTCCCTCTTCCCGGCCACTTCATCTTC
Organism: Micropterus salmoides; assembly: GCF_014851395.1. Classification (NCBI taxonomy): domain Eukaryota; kingdom Metazoa; phylum Chordata; class Actinopteri; order Centrarchiformes; family Centrarchidae; genus Micropterus; species Micropterus salmoides. The sequence goes on along the minus strand of NW_024041878.1, from coordinate 42,609 downwards.
ATACCTTCAACTCCGCAACGTGTCCCTCCCTTTTTTACTCTGCCACCCTTTTTTTGGACTCTGACCCTCTCTTCCCCTCTCTGCACTGCAGTGTTTTTTAGACTTTGGCTGGGTCCTGCCCCGGGATCAGGATACAGAGCTCCCTCCTCTGATGCAATGCCCCAAAGCTGCTGAGACCAGCACAAGCTTGCAAAACCAACTGGCAAAGAAGACAGTGACACAGGAGCAAAGGAAAAAGTCATTGCAATATCTCTCTTCTCACTAGGAATATCTCTCTTCTGTTCTCTTCTTTTCTCTTCTCTAGTGGGGATTTTGGCAGAAAAGACTTCAGCAAGTGAACCCACGACCTAAAAAATCCTCTTAAATTAACAAGCTCACACGTCTCTCTAGTTAATATAAATGTATATTTTAATGAACAGCAGAAAAAGGGAGAGGCTGAGAGATGGGCTGATGGGGAGAGCAGGGATTATTCATGTTTTAGGTAAGCAGTAAATGAAGGTTGAACCCAAATCTCATACAGACTGATACTAAAACCTTGAGGGAGAGTAGAGAAGGAGATGTGAAGAGAAGAAGGCCTCTTAAATATACTTTCAAACATATAAGCAGCTTCTCTGCATCTTATGCATAGAAACATAGACATGTATGCGTGCGTCATATGTGAGTGTGTTCGCATGCAGGAACGTTTGGAGAGGCACACTGCAGTCAGACAGACAAGTGATCAGAGATTTCCTGTCCTCATACTGACCTAGTTTATGCAGACACCAGGAGCACAGAACAAAATACATGGTAGACACAGTGAAGTGACACACAAACAAGCCCATCAGAGTCAGTTTCCTGCCATCAGCCAGACTCTGTGGCATATTTTTCATCAGCGAAAAGCATCAAAGCAATGTCAGTCACAGAAACACAGACCTGAATAGATGCTGGCATTAATCCTATTGTCCATAGAACAATGTGGAAGAGTGATTCAGACACTTCTCCTGATGAGGGCTTACGAAACGGCCCTGAGTGATAGATAGATCTAAACCGCCACTAGTGCCATTGACTGTCCAAATCAGGTCAACATGAGCATAGCGATGCATTTCAAGTGGCGAAGGTTCTGCATTTACATCCCGTTAAGATATTGCTCCCGCCATGTCAACCGGGGTTTCAATCTTCCCTCCATCACCTACTTTGCATCTGAATTGGATCTTACAGATTCTTACAGACACTGGTTTGTCCTCAGCTGCAGGCTTGTGATTAGTGGGCACTGAAAACTCCAGACATTCCACTAGAACCATTCAGAGAGAGACTTGCCAAGTTCCTGGCATCACCTGCCTTTATTTCCCTTAATGTAAGCTATGGGGAACCAAATGTGCGAACACACACACATAGACGCACACTCAGGGTCACATTCAGGGGATTATGGTTGCACTGTGGTCCATTTCACACTTGCACTGATATTAAAGACTGAGCACCATGGGATCAACAGGAGAATACGGAGATACTAATCGTGACTCTCTTATTTAAAGGGGCAATCTAGTGATTTAGCATCATTGAACTATCAAAAATTGTGTCAAGCCCTAAAAGCACCTTATGCTACATTTCCCATAATACAACTGAGTGTGTCTTTCATTAGACCAGGTAAATGCCCACAACTCCACACCCCAAACTTTGGTTTTAAGTTCCCTTCATATGGAAGCATTTGAATCTTGAAAACACGTGAATTCCTAATTTTGGAATTGAATTACTACTGAATACTTTATCTTTTACTTCAGGTAGGCCTACTGGCTACAAATCAAGTAAATTCATGGGTATTTGCTTCGAAGTTTGATTTCTTTATGGCTGAAAATTGCTTCCATACCTTCAGAGGACATCGTCCAGCTGTTTTCACAGGCCGAGTAGTACTCATAGTGACAAGTAAGCTAATGTGTTCATGTGTTCATGTGTTGTATCAGTGGAGTGCCCTCACACACACACACACACACACACACACACACACACAGACTAACACTGCTCTGTATGTCTGTGTGATGTCTACCTTTATCTTACCTTTCATTTAAAGGTCAGCATGAATCTAGATATGTTACGCTGCCAAAGTATACAGTGATGAGAAAATCACACACAGGTGTTCATTCTTCTGTAACTCCTACAATACTTTTTTTCTTTCAGAAGCAGCAGATGAGTTTAATAAGACTGATGTCCTGTCAAGCGTCCTGTAGAACAGATGATTGATACTGAACCAAACTTCACTTTATGCCTACAATTTTTAGACATTTTTTAGTTTTACATGGGGGTTCCACGTTAACTCAATACTCCCTGTATTTCACTGACAGTTGTGAAAGATCATTTTACTCAGGTAAAGGTAACAATAGCACAGTATAGAAAAATCCCGCCCCTGTGTTGAAAGAAGTCCACATAATCATAGTGATGATCAGCAACTACTGTTTCAGCGTCTTTAGCAGCAGGTAGCAAACATGCACACTCACACACACACAGAATACTGTTGGTCATCACTATGATTATCTACCCGCCCACATACGCACGTGCACGCACACACACACACACACACACACACACACAGATACACATACACAAGAGAGAACACAGCAAATTAAAAGCGATTGTGATTCCATATGGCAGCTGTGGCAGTGCCAGTCAGGAGGCCTGCGAGGAGAACTGGAGACAGAGCTGTGGTGCCTGCTGGGCTGTAGGGATGTGGAGCCTCTCCTCCTGGCCCCAGTCTGCCTGACAGCTCTGGTACTCTGAGCTCTGGGCTCTTGCTGTATTTCACACTGGCTGTGTACAAGGTCATGTTTCTAAACTACAAGTAGCCAAAGCTACGGTAAAAACCTAAACGAGTTGTGGGTAGGATTTGGTTGAACTGCCTGAACTGAATTCCTCAAAGATGGCATCACGTGTTTTTCCAAGCATACTTACACATACATACATACAACACATTCTGACATACTGTTCAAGCATGAAAGTGTTCACACAATGAAACAAAAAGTGAAGTGTAGCTCTATGGCTGCTCTGGCACGCTGTGTTGACTTGAGGATGTATAGATGTGCTGGCATAGTTATTCTCAGTCAGACTTGATGGGCTTTCCAGACCCGTATTCTCATTCCTTTCCATGGCTCTCCACTTCTCCCCGATCCAATCACCATAGCAACTAAACCCAGAAGGGGAGACAGTGACTGACAGCCGCACAAAAGATTAACCATCACCAAGACATGGTATCAACCTAAATATGTTGGCACACCAACTCATGTTGCACATCGGAAGAAACACACACACACACAACAACAACGAAGTGTAATTATTAGCATATATTTGCATAAAAATTTATACAGTAACATGCCACGAAATGTTTTTAATACCTCATGATTATTTGTAAAACAATTCTGTGTGCACAAAGGATGCCTTTGAAAAGCTAATTCCAAATTCAAGAAAACCATCTGCAACTGTCAGCTTTTGTCTATTTCAGATCAAATCCGGCATTTAGAGCAAGAGCTCTCCATATGGCCATTAAGAGGATGTCTTATGAATACGCGGGAGGGGGGAGTGTTACAGGAAGACCCTGGGCTCAGGTCAACCTGTATAAACTGTAAAAACATGTTCGAAGACCATGGATTGAAAAGTATTAATTCTGGATAGGTTAATACAATTTAATGATGAAAGTGAAGCAAAGCAATAGAAAAAGTATAAATATTGCTGCAGTCTCTAAAAACCTTAGACCATTATCCTCATTGCTCACTGAATTGCTTCGTTAGCAAACCATAAACTGATGTTTTCCTCCTAAATGTCAGTAGTTCCCGTGAAAACACATAATTCTGATATAGCCTGAGGGTAATGTTGCTAAGGTTTTATTATTATTTTAGCTATGGTAGTCTTAGTATTGCTGTTACATTGCTCTGACACAGACATTCAGTTATATGTTGTTTTTTGTCTTAACCACCAGACTGCTTTCAAACCTTGACTACATTAGATCAGTTGTGAGCTATCTCTGAACTAATTGCTGTGTGTCTATGCTAACAATCAATGGTCCCGGCTGACAACTGACAATCAATGTCGTCTGTTGACAAAGACAAACAGCTCAATTTTGGTCTCTAAGTTGATTTTATCTTTTGCTTTCTTTATCACTGAATTTCCTGTAAAAAACATCTTGTCCTTCGTCTTTTAGTATACCACAAGACATAGGTTTTCTGCTGGAGCAAACAGAGCCAAGAAGCTAGGTCAGCTATGTGTATTAATTTGACAAAAATCTTACTTTACCCAGAATTCATGTTGCGATTTAGTAATACTTGAGATACTCAATAATTAAACACTTCTATGCAACTGATGAGCCATGAAGTTGTACAACTTGCTCCTGGACACAGACACAAGTTGTACAAATTCAACAAGAAAGAGAATTCAGGTCAGAAGCCAAACCCAACAGCAATACTCTCTATATATGCTGATCTTAGAGTTGCACTGTAACTGAAGACTTTAGTGCTGCCTTTAACAAACTGGTTGGGGTTACATCCACTGTTTGAACAGTAAGTTTGATTAGGAACAAAGTAAACTTTCCCAGAAACAGCAGGCATCTTCTGATTCTGATTCAGTTGTTCTCGGGGTCAGTAAACACAGAACCAGCAAGCTCAGCTCATCCACACAGTCCACTTCTACAACACAACACCAAAAGCTTTCAATATTGTCACTTTCCATTGTTTGCTTTGCTTTGTGCACTATTTTGGAAAGTATCTTAGCGAGGCCTCTATCAAGTATCCTCTGGGGGAGAACTGGAGAAGAGGAGCAGCCATTGTCTGAGTGCTACTCTACTCTGACAGCCTGAGGGACACCGGCGTAATCGTTGTAGTCGACCTGTTGCTAAGACTTACAGTAAGTACATGTACTGATCTTGCTGGATGATGATGGAAGATGTTCTGAGTAGAAAGTGAACAGGTTTTTTCCTGTCTAAATAGAAACATGATAGGAGATATAAGAAGGAGTGAGTAAAACACTGTAAGAGTGATAACCGACTTTTGGTTCAGTGAGAACAAATGTCATATCCACCCTTAAAGGCTGCAGACATAAAAAGGCCCATATGGGTAGAATCGGAGGGGGAAGTAGCTCCTCTCCCCCTCTGTGCTGTAGGAGAATTCTTTCTAAACAAGGTATGGAATGCACTCCTGTGTTTTATAATTTGCTCCCTCATTCTTCTCCTCCGCACATTTACAAACAGAGCCCAGAGGAAAAGAAAGGGAGAGAGAGTGGGAGATATAGGAGAAGTGCATGGGAGCCCTGGAAATATGTCAGGGCAAGGCCGTTCAGTAGAGCAAAAAGGAAAGGAGAATGTACTGTGAATGTGGTGAAAATAGTGAAAAGGGGAGAGGACATACTTAATAATTGTCTGACTGGCTCTACGCCGACCAGGCTGAGAGAGAGAGAGAGAGAGAGAGAGAGAGAGCTGGGAGAGAGGATTGAAGGAGAGAGAAAATGAGAATGCCCCAGGAATGATCTTAATGCTCCACTTGGTGTTCACATTCCAAGCCGGCAAATCATGCAACATTCAACCCAAAATTCAGACTGAGTGATTTCTTCATCCAGCTGGGAGCACTGGGAGCACTGGGTTAAGACTCATTCTTTCTCTCACTCCATTTCTCTCTCTCTCTCTCTCTCTCTCTCTCTCTCTTGCTCTCGCTCTCTCTCTCTCTCTCGCTCTCTCCCCCTCTCAGTCCCTTCCTGTGTTGCATGTGCTGAAGAGAAACAATATGGAGGATCAGTTGCACAGCAGAGGGGAGACAGGGGGTTGGATGGGAGGGCGCAAGGAGATGACGAGGTGGAGGGTGGGCTGGGCAGCAAAGGTTAAAAATATCTCAGACTGCTGAACACAAGGCTGGGCCACAGCGGTCCAGCAGCATACCTTCATTTTCAGCTATTTTTGTTGCTTTTTCCATAATGTCTGAAGTCTGCCTTATAAGCTGATGACAAAGACAGTTCTCCAGCTGAGACGTAAAAAGACACACTGGTCCTGTCATGGCAATTTTCCCTCGTGTTTGCCAACAGGGCTGCTTTCTGTCAAAAGCACACTCGAGTTGTTATCAAAATTATTTATGGGTCTTGGGGTCACAGGTTAGCAAAGGGACCCCTAGGGATCACGTTCCTGTGTCTGAAATCTACCACACTGCAACCTGACTAGTCTGAGAAGGAGGACAAAACTTTTTCCTACAGTGATTTTTATGTAAAACTGCCTGCAAACTTCAGCAAATAAGCTATAGTCTGTGTTGAAACTAAACACAAATGGCTGAGAAGTGGACTAAATAACAGGAACACTTAACAACAATTGAAAACAATTTGTCGATTAATCGATTAGTCAATAGATTTATCTAATTTAATCGTGACAATTTGCTGCTTTTCTTTGTCTTATGAGGTACAAAACTCAATAGCTTTAAGTTTTGGACTGTTGGCCAGGCAAAACAGGCAATGTGATAATGTCAAATTGTGATGGGCGTGTTTCACTATATTCTGACAAAAACAATTAATCTAAGAATAAGAACTTCACAACAGCTCTCAGATATTTCTCAACAAAAAGACATTTCAGAAAGTATTGAATTATATTGCAGATGTTTCTGCTATTTTGACCTTGACTTCTATACACAGTGTTTGAGTAGTTCAGTTATAATCATGCAGTATGTTGCCACTGATGCAGATACAATGACCTGCATATTACACACATGCATGTATGCTTGCATGCGTGTGTCCATGCAGTAGACAAGCAATGGACAGTGAGGCAGTTATAGTCTCATTTGATTTGATGTACGCTGTACTTTATGCTTTTGCATGTATGCCTCTGTTCTCTCTGTCTCTGCAATTCAACCATGTAAATATATGTGTATGTGGAGCTGTGTGTGTGTGTGTGTGTGTGTGTGTGTGTGTGTGTGTGTGTGTGTGTGTGTGTGTGTGTGTGTGTGTATCACTGCTGTGGGGGATCCTTGTCCTAACCCATTGCATGCATGAATCAACACTCACAGATGCAGTGGGAACACATGTAGATGCACAAAGCATGCACAAGGTAGCACATATCCGCTCTCCTTCTTTACAGGAACATAAAGGAAGAGAAACATAGAGAGAGAGACAAGAGATATTTAAAAAGTGATAGAAAGAAATAGTTATGGAGAAAGAGATATTTTGATTCAGCAGATAGAAAAATTGTTTTAGTTGCAATGTTACTGTTGACTGCAGCCTGAACTCCCACACAGATGTACTTGTTACCTGTCACTGTTGGTAATCAGACAGTCAGACCCTTCATACAAAGCTAAAACCTAAAACTCTCGCAGTTTTCAAGTCCCCCAGATTATTTTTTTCCGTGAAATATATTTGACATGAGCACATTTACAGTACAGTCTGTATTTAAAAATAGATAGAAAATGTGGGTTTTACATGTTTTGATTAATGCACTGTAATATTGTTGCAGATTTACAATTCAAATGCATTTCCAATCTGTTTCCACATTTCTTTTCCAAACGCCTAAATATCTTAAAACTGCTGAAAGTGTTATGCCAAACCAATTTGAAATGCATTAGTAAAGTGTATTGTCTAATTCAATTGTGTGTTTTGCCTCTAAGCGGCTTAAAAAAGACATAATTTAAATGTATGACACAATGAGGTTATGTTCTTTTTCAGGCCTCAGACTTAGAAACGCTGTGTATATTTTAACACAGCCTAAAAAGCACCTTCAATTAAAAACTGAAGCAAAGTTGGTAAAAAGACATTTCAAAAATATAAAATGATTTCCATATGGCCTGACTCTCTGTCTTGTTTCAGTGTGATCTTACCTCCATCCCCATTCATTTTGTTCCCTCTGTTTCCCTGACAGCCTGCATTCATGTATGTCAGATTTACCTCAGGGTGCATCCCAAATACCATTAGGTGTGTGGGAGGCTGTGCTGCAGCAAAGATGCGATGTAGAAATTATTGTGTTGGCTTCAAATTCAGTAGCATATATCATGCTTAACATTACCATTTTTTAAAAAGAAAAACATAGTGTCATCGTGGAGTCTGTCCACGATTTTATGTGAATTTCTTCTCTTGTTTGAAAGTCGTGATCCTCAAAAGGAAGCAAATACATATTAATTCAGTTCCTTACTGTGTGCTCTGATATCAGGAGCAGCACTTACTTTATTCTACATTTCCCAAAACACGACCCTCCAACAAGATCTGATTTGGGGGATCCACAGGTTTTGTTTCCTCACTCTTGCCCATGAATGCAATTGACTGAGGACAATATCAAACACCATCTATTTTTTGCTGGGAAGCAGCCCTCACTAATGGCCCTTGGGTAGCCAAGCCAAGCTAATGTGCCGTGCAGAGAAGTGCTGACATCAGAGCCAAAATAATACATGCTCTTCTCTTTCATTATACCCATCTCTCCACCTGTCCATCTTTCTGGGGTTCTCTATCTTGTTGAGTACTACTCAGATCAATAATCCCAACCCTCCCCTCCCCTGCCCCTACACTCATGTTTATATATTGTCTTGTATTTCCTCCAACTCGATTTTGTGTCCCTTCTTGTCAGTCCTTTAATAAACCTGCAACACACACATTACAACAACAAACACCACCCCTACGCACATTCACACATTATCCTGCTTAGCTAAGGACTCTATTGCTTGTGCTCCTGTTTCATCAACCAGTAGTGTGCAGTCCCTTTTTTGCATAAAAGTAAATTGGTTAGAAGAAAGACTGACGGCCGTCTTGGGCAAGTCATTAAGTCTGAGTGACAGCAGCTGAAATTACTTCAAGTATAGTCGTTTGTTCACTGATTGCTTCATGTGAATGTGTAGATCTGAGCCGGGTAAATGTGGTGTGACATAATGGCATACTGTACTGTGTGTCATCATCCAGCATACAAGTAAGTGTTATTATGCCTAAGTAGGGAATGAATCATGCAGTGCACTATAATTTCCTCTTATGTCAGAGGAGTGGCTTTTTAGAGTCAATGAACGGTGTGGACACACTGTCAACAGTTTTGTCTGAGACAATGGACCAAGACAAGCCTGTCACTGAGATAAAAATGATGGCTACAAAGAGATTCTTTGTTTGCTGTTGATATCAGTCACGTTAGAAATTTGGCAGCTCACATTGAGCCATTATTTTGTATTTTGACCCTGATTATCTCAGCTTAGAGAAAGCAGTCACCACCTCAGCTAGTGTTTCACAAAAATAAAAAAAGACCTTCTACAGTCAAACATCAACATTATTTGATACTGCAACATGCTTGACCTGCAAGAACATTGCCTTGGGACCGCTAAAAGTGCCGAGGGCTTTTGCTAGTGATGTCGGACCTTTTTTTTTTTTTCTATAAATACCACAACTGAAACAACATGGTCAGTTTAGCTTGTGCTCCCGTCGGACAAGTTCCTGGATGCAGAAAGACACAGTAGATCAGTTTGAAAAGTCAAATGTATTGGATGAAATGTCAGAGAATGGACAGAGTTTAGATTAGATTTTTATTTTAAAGGTGAGAAAGAGTAAGTGCTATTAAAAAGTCTACCACAGCTGATGCTCCTCCCCTCCACATCATGTTAATTATAGAAACTGCTTCACAGTAGATGATTGCACAAAACTGCATATGAGCTCCTCAATACACAAGTGGGTCCAAGCCAGTGAACGCAACATAGAAAAGTACTTTACATTCCATGTAATGAGGTTATATAGAGCAAACATCTTCAAATTAATTATTGTAGCTTTATAATGTGGCTCCCCAGAAGGGGTAGAGGTCTTACATTTCTCCTTGTAAAGTGAGATCAAGAGCTGTTTTGCTTACAACTGTAAAATACAAAATGTCTCATCTTGTCATGTTGGACCATAAACAGCCTCGTTATATGTTAAAGGTTGTTTATAGAAGTCTGTTGGATTGTTGGAAAAAATTATCCTATTGCATGTTTATTGAGATTTCTTTTAATAGCCTGATGTTTCATTTTTCCAATCCCCCACATGTTTATACATTGTGATCTAAGTGTGCGTGTATTGGCTGTGATAACAAGGTGCAGTGGGGAGTCTGCGGGCTGTAGAAAAGGAGAATATCCATTACATAAGAGATTAAACTGAAGGAATCTGAGGTATGTATCCAACAATGCTTGCCAATTATATGAAAGCCTACTTCATGAGCCCCCTTATGTACAGAGCCTCAGCAGGTAGGCCCACCGTCCATCCCTTTGATGCAGACTTCTAAAAGGGAACAAACACACAGCATAAACTCATATATGGCTTTTGTATGTTGTTTTAAATTTGCCTCCAAGCCACAGTGACAGGGGTCATGACCGATAGAAAAAACAGACGTTACAATGAGTCCTGAGTTTTATAAACCCTAAAAAAATATATATAATTAAAAAAAGGGGCACAGCCTGCGGATGACGCCTGTGTGTGCGCTCACCAGCCTTGTTGTTATTACATATCATGCCACCCGCTGCTTTTACTCAACCACACTATTCAAATGGGCCACTGCTATTCCTGCTGCACTTCATTGCTACAAACCGGAGAGTTGGAGGGAGACCCACAGAGAGAGAGAGAGAGAGAGAGAGAGAGAGAGAGAGGAGATGACTTCTGTTTTGTTCAGCTCTCACTGTTTGGGATAGAGCAATGTTTCAGAGTGGCTCAGTACCACCGTGTGTTTTACCCATCCACGTGCTGCACATACCCAACTGACACACACTCATCATGAGGAGGACACTTTCCAAATCCCAAACACACACACACACATACCGTTTATCTCTCTTTCTCACTCGCCCTCTCTTTCCTTCTCTATTTTTAATGGAAGAATGTGTGATGCGTGTCCTCTTTCCTGTTCCTCACTGTGTAGTCATCTGTTGGCAGGACTTTTTTTCCTCGTCCTACTCTGATGTGTGTGTGACACACATCTGTTGCTTTTTGCTGCAGGCGGAGAGAGCAGGCGAGAGGATTGAGGCTTACACTTTAAGCATTAGCATACGTTCGCAGGAATGGAAGGAGAGATAAGGGAGAGGTGGGTGGATATCTAAGAAAGTGTGGATGAGAAGAAAAGCGAATGCATGTGGAGGTATTAAATGGAAGGAGAGGAGAGGAGCAGAGTTATTGGAGTAATTGCTTCAGTTCAGTATGACCAACAAAACACACGCACACATACAAGTAACTTCTCAGACATACACACAAACAGTCTCTCAAAAGCTTTTTTGAACAGTACAGTACCAATCTCAGGGCGAAGAAACTTAGACTAACAATGACAAGCTTGATAAGAATCAAACATTGTCTATGTGTTGTTGTCTTGTGTTTGCAAGTGTGTGGCACTGACCTCTGACTCGGGCATAACAGCAACCACACTTCGCCAGGACTTTACGGAACAAGTGTTGGCAGCCACAGCCTCGGTGGTGGCGATGGCGATGGTGGCCCCCTTTCATGCTGCTGCACCATGAGCAGAGGTGGGCATGGCCCGGCACTCTCTCACTTTCTCTCTCACTCTCTCTCTCTCTCTCTCTCTCTCTCTCTCTCCCTCAGCCTCCCTCTCTCACCCTCACACAAGCAGAGGTTTACTCCTCAAAGTGTAAATCCCCAAAAGGGTGTCCGTTGATCCTCCTCCTCCTCCTCAGTTGACTGCAGACAGACTTAAAGCCCACACATCCAGACCGAGAAGAAAAGAAAAAGAGTCCACAAAAGCAACAGCTAAGAAGAAATCCACACTCACAGGGTTTTTCAGCTGGCGATAAGCCAAGGAAACATTCCAGCGGCTTATCGCTATATTGAATGTGCTACCTTCCCTCTGTCTCTCTTGTTTCCCCTCTGTTTTCTTTTTTGGTGCTGAGCTCTAGCCTCTGTGAACTGCCTGGTCAAATGACAGACTAGGAGACTGCTTCGGAGAGAGAGAGATAGCAAGGGAGAGAGAGAGTAAGGGGAGGGGTGAGAAGGGTGGAGTCTGTAGCTCTAGTCACTGGCTCTTCCAGGATAAGGTTCCCACTCCCCTAATTTTCCCTCTTCCTCTGTTACACTCCTCTCAGCTGTTTTTCCTCTGCCTCCACTCCGCTGTCCCCAACTATCCGACTCCAGATGACATGCCACTCTCTCTGGTGTCCGCTCAGAGCTCGCCCTGGAAATAGTAATTCCCAGGTCTATAATGATACATAATGCTATTTACAGAGGAGAGGCCATATTGGGTTGAAGGTGTCATGTATTTTCCAGTAAGGCGACGGCATCAGCAGTGTCCGTAAGTGGGTTGTTACACTTTCTGGCAGTTAAAGAGTGTGTGTTCACTTCACGGATCACAGTGGGCTTTCCTGGCTGGGTCAGCTCCAAAATCGACTTCTGTGTTCATTTATGATCATGGGGCCATTATAGTGAGCAATTCATGCATGTGTGTGTGTGTGTGTGTGTGTGTGTGTGTGTGTGTGTGTGTGTGTGTGTGTGTGTGTGTAACACTAGTCATTTAGCCTGACAATTCATTGCAGTTGATTGTGGGGCAGTCTGACCATAGAAACCTATGGACTGAACATTGATGGAAAAATTGCCCATTACTGCAATTAGCAATTCCTGCTGCTGTGTGTGAGAAAGACAATACATGCGTATGTGTGTCTGAGACTGAATGAGTGTTCAGATTAGCATACACGGGCATTTGTGTCTGTTACTAGTCATGAGTGTGCATATTTTATGAAGGGGGTTGTGTGTCTCAAGGGGAAAACAACGCACTGTGTCTGTGTTTTTCTATGTTTTCCGGGTTGAACGAGATGTTTCCTCTACATGGTGTGAAACAAAGTGCAACTGGCTTTGAGGTATGTTTTCTTTCGTTTGGTGGGTGGGTCAGAAGAGTTCAATCAGCACCAACGTATAGGCTATATAAACCCTCCCGTATTAAAAAGGGAGTGCATTGCAGTGCTTTTATTATGAACTTCCAATCTTCATAAAGCTTCTCATCATCCACGTCATTATTATGTTTCTTGGGTTTCTTTCCTAAATTTGTTTTATTGCCCTGGAAGCTGCAAAATACACACAAAGCATACCATATTTAGATGTGTGCTTTACATCAGAGCAGATTAAACCCACTCAACACTAAATTATGACTCATCAGCCTTCCTTACAGATGAGTCTGTTGAAATATCAGGAAGTATGGCAGGCTAATCCAAGAAAACAACTCAAGACGTAACCAACAGAGGCAGGAAAATGAAAATGGTTGCTCATTGTGAAATGCTGTCTGTTCTGAGACCCAATCAATTAGTTTCTGACCAACAAATGACACTTCTTGGACCTGAAGCTGCTGAGTTTATGACTCAGTATGTCATCTCATCTCACTTTTGCAGCACTCATCACGCCATGCTCCTTTCATGCATTCTTCAAACAATCCGACTATGTGGAAATCACCACCTGATTACTGAACAGCAACCAGACCAGAGGCCTGACCCCACCCACTCAGGTTCCTCTTTGGGGGCACCTGCGGAAAACAAGAGATGGCTGAGTATCATCTGGCACTGAAACCAACAGGCATGCACACGTACACACATGCATGCACATCCCTGATGTGCACTGTCAGGTGCTTGAGTGGTTGACAGGGCTTTCTCTCCAGCATCCACCTCTCCACAGTGACAGGACGGTGGCAGACTTCTGTCAGTATGTTTCTATCACCTACAGGAGAAAGTTGGAGCTAACAGAGAAGCCTGGCTGCCTCACCCACTAGCCACTCAAGTAGACACACACACACAGCTGCATTCGACGTTACACTCTCACCATTTCTCTGTTGCTTAATCACAAACCTACAGGGTAAACTAAAGCAGCTATCACGTGTTAGAGAAGAAAGTTGTTGACTAAAGAGGGAAATCCCCACAATTAGAGATCTATTATCGATTCTCAGGTTCAATTTGCCATATGCAACACTTACACTTGCAGAGATACCGATAGATCACAATCCTTAGCCCTTTCCTCTCCCAGCCTCCCTCCATCTCTCCCTTGCTTTGCTTATAATGGATGCTTTAAGCAACTGTGATGGAAGGGGCAATTCACCAGAGGAATATTGAACAGTGCTGCCGAATGTCTCCACTTGTCTGATGCTGATATGGCTGCCAAACACTGTCTAAGCATAGGAGTGCAATTCAAAGCGCGTTGAGAAACAATGGGTTTGACAACAGAACAGAGGGTTTAAAAGAAACAAGATAAAAAGTCACCAAGACAAGAATCCGAGGGCAAAGTATTACAAATTGAGCTAATGCTGCCTGCACTATCACTCTACACAAACACAGGCTACACAGTGGAGAGATAATGAAGAATGCATTGCTGTTGAGATGCATTCAAAATGTATGAAGTGAATCTTTTCATCTGATCTTAACTTACAAGATGCCTGTTTCTTCAAGGCAACCAGTAGGGGGCATTTGTAAACATGAACATTTTGTTTTATTAGGCTATGCTCTCATTGATCAATATTTTCTGCAAGAATAGTATGACAAATGTTTGGAATATAGAATATTTTCCCAAGGAACAAAATGACATTGTTATAATAACACAGAATGGCCAAATCTGACGTGTATAATAAAGCTTCATTTTTGTGACTGAGAATCTTATTTCTGTGTATCAGCACCTACAGTATCACTTTCTCAATATAGCATGAAACCTTTGAATAAATAAACACTGAAATTGGCCCAGGAGACATGTACAAAGCCCTGAATGCTTACAGAAAAATGGAAAGAAAATGTTCCTCCCCTGGCTTGAAGGGTGGAGCAGGTATGTGAGGTGAGGAGTGCATTAACACCCATTCATCTCCCTCCTTTTATCTCCTTCGCTCCCTCACTCCTTCCCTCTCTCTCCGTCTCCCACACGACACACACACACACACACACACACACACACACACACAGAAAATATGATTCATCCGCACACGTACTGCTGGTGCACATGTGTACAGTGATGTGTGAGTGATGATAAAATCTAGTAAGTGTACGTTCACACCAGACTGGATGTAAAGGCTTGTCAGAAGATAAGCACGCTATTAGATGGATGTGTGTGTTTTCATCTGAGCCAAGCCAGATCAACAGGGAGAGTGTATCATCTTTCTATGTATCAGTGAGATCTGTGTCCGAGACAGTCAGTCACATTTAGGAGGCTTGTTCAGAGAGGAATGTCGAGTATGATTTATGAATGTGAATCCGCACATGGAAATGCAAATTATTTCTTTTGTAGTGACATTCTTGGAATAGAGATATTGTAAACACAATACACACTGCTGGAGTAAAAGCATTCATAATGTACAATATAGTGCAAAAGCACTTGAACAACAGAAGGCACAGGCAAATACACAGGATTCATATGACATAAGCGTGCATGCTAATAGCTACAGCAAGTCTCATTTCAGCAGATATGCAGTTGCTTATTTGCAGCGCGTTCCCCAACCCCCTACTGACATTAGCCTCTTTTCACCCCATCAGACAGCTGAAATCCTGCCAAAATATGCTCTATTTCATTTTCCTTCCTCCCTCTCCCTCGCCTTTTCTCCCTTAACTCCTCTCTCTCTTTCCTCCTCCCTTCATCTCTCAGCTGAGCGCCAATTAAGGCAAACTGGCAATCTGGACATGGGGGAGGTTTTGGTTTCTGGCTGAGGTCCCATCATGGAGCAGAAGCCACAGAGTAACTGTCTTGTTCTCTTCTCTTCTGTCCTGCTGGTCTGCAGTGAGCTGGTGTTTTTGTCCAATTAGACTACTACGCTGCTGGCTGGCATACGCCAGGGAGACAGACAGGTGAGTTACGCTGTGCATGTGTACGCCTGCATGTGTGTGCACTTTACTACTAGTTACTACCCAGTACCTCCCACTGTTATACCTCCCCATGCAGTGCAGCTCTCAGGCGGCAGGAGCTCTGCTCTACACAGAGGGGAGGTGCACCACCTGTGGGAATTTGTTTCTCAAAACATCCACAATACTCACTTACCACCCACAATTACGAGCATACACACAAGACAAACTTTATACTCCCACAGATTCACACAAACACATGCTCCTTACCGACTATTCCTCATCCATCCCCTCTTTTTCCAACAAACATGGGGATAGTAAGCTAGAAAATGTCCTCCCCTACCTGACCAGCAGCCTCCCTCCCTTTCTTTATCTCTCGGGAAATGGTCTGTGAACCTTGCTCTACAAGCGGCCTGCTAGCACTGAGACTCTGGGACTACTGCTGACTGTGTTCAAGGCTTAAGCCTGAGCTGAAACGCCACCCAAAGGAGAAAATGTTAATTAAACAAAAGCAAACCCAGGGACCACACATGGAGGGACACTGCTGCTTTATCTTTGATTAATAAGTACTGAGGCCAGCAGTTTTACAGTCAAGGGAAAGCAATTTCTGTCAGAAAAATAGATTTAGAGATGGCGCTTCTGCTACGTTTAAATACAGTCTGAATCGACCTTAAATAAGCTAATAAAATTGCAAATCAGTAGTGCTGATTTTTGTGAGTGTGCATGGCATGTTTGGGAGCACATAAGTAAACTAATGTGTGTGGATACATGTATGTGTTTGCACATATGAGAGCCTGTAACACTGTTTGTGTCTCCATCTGCCTCCTTGCTTCCAGGTCAGTCTGTGGTCTAAATGCCAGCTGTGCTGTGGAGCAATGGCCTGTGAGATTGACCTGCCTGACCTACGCCTTCTAGCTAGCCCTGCCTGACCCACTTTGCTGAAACACACCAAGAACTTCTACAACTTACCTCTACAAAAATACACACGTGAAATACTTTTTTTAGAACCTAATTATTCATGTAAGAAGACATGATTCACATGTGTGGGGGGCAACACGGTGGCAATCTTTCACCACACAGTCATCCTGCCAGGACAGCCCACATACGTTTTTGCTTAGATGATAGACCTTTGATCCTCAATTCATTAAAGCAGCTATAATCTAATAAAATAATATTTTATTTATCAATATTTTTAACAATGTAACAAATCACTGTGAAACCAGCACGTCAATATATAAGGATCGCTTTAGTGATGAGCCCACATAGAATTATGACCTGAAACTGCAGCTCCCCTCTGCTTTATGGAGCTTTATAGCAAGTTTTAGCTCAATGTTTAGCTGTCAGGCCCACAACTTCACCGTTTTGGTTCACTTTTAACACTCTCAGCATTGTTTTCGGTCTCAGCAGGAAGCTTTTTCACAAAAACGCTCTACAAACCCACTATACTGTAGAGTACCTGCTCAGCATCAAACAGCAGACAGACACAGTTAGTGACCAGCTGCTGAACATAGTGGAGCATTTAGCAGCTAAAGAGCCATATATTTCCCTCAAGAATTGTCAGAGACCAAAAACAGAGCTAAAAGGAGAGTGAGTATGAACTTACATTTACCAGGTGGTCAGAAACAAGACTCCAAATGAATAAAAATGTTGCTACCTAACTGTTGGACATATAAATAAGCAACTATTAGCAATCAAGTTTGCCATGTCAAATGAAAAGGCTCAGATATACAGTAGGTGAAAGGTGTAGATAACCCAATCAGGACTGTTCTTTGTCTATTGTTTACAAGAACATCAGGGGTACATTGCAAAACATACATGAAATATCAAACCTTCTTGCCATCACACACAAACACAGACAGTACTTGGAGGAGCTTTTCATGTATTTATAATTCATAATGTATGAAGTCATCTGACACAGTATACATGTTCTCCACTACAACAGAAGATATGTGAGATACTATAATTGTGTAAATAAACATACATCCACCTGCATGATTTCTGGCCCTTACAGTACAATATGATGCAACATCAGGTTGATCTCTGCCCATTTAAGGTCACTCACACGCAGTTCAGTCCCAGGGTCCTCTGGGATCAGCACTTGTCCTCAGATGGCACACACTCCCAGCTAGACACAAAACCCAATATGGACAAGGGCATGCATTTTCTACATAGTTTTCCTCACACCTACTCATGAATATGGTTTTCCTTCCAAATCCATTCATTATTTCAGGATATTCTTTGTAAGAAACTGTCAAAAGCGAAGGGAAAAGATTTTTTTTTTAATACGGTAACTTTTCTTCTCTTTGACTGTGAAGAATTTATGGTACATAGAGTATTATGCAAACGATCTTCATATTATGTTCCCATGAATTTCCATCATTACATCTGCATGTCTCACAGAATATCATGTTTCCTATAAATAACGCAATTCGTTGGCGTAACATTTTCTACACTAATAATAAGCATGTGTTTTAAGTTGCAAAGGATCACATTCAAAGTTAAATAGAGACATGCATGGTGTGCCTGTTATTTTTACTGGTTCAGGGCAGTTTCCTGTTGATGTGGCTTTATGTATTTTACCTTGAAAGAGTCAACATCGTAAAACACACATGGACATCCATCACTGATCAGTGTTATGAAACAGACACTGTAGACTAATATTGTCTGGGGACATGAACTATATGGCTGGGAGTTGAAGTAGCCAAGAGAAAAAAATGTATGAGATTTGAGAGAAATATGATCAGCAGCTTTGTGTACTTAGAGGGGAAGTCAAGTTTAAAATACCACTGCTGAAGACATTGCTTTGAGAAAAAAGGTGATACATAGGGGACTGGAGAAGAAAAGAAGGGAGACAAGAGGGAAAACAAAGAAGAATGATCAGATGAAAAGAGAAAGACAAACTGTTGTAAGATTCATTACCAAGGAGGGGGGCAGAAGAGCAAAGTAAGCTGGAATAGAGAAATAAAAATGAAAGAATGAATTGAAAAAAGGATCTGATTTTGTGGAGGTGGCAATGTCCTGTGATTCCTGCAAAGCCACTAGCAAGCATCATTTTTCTAACATATAACAGATGGCCCCTTATGGCCCTATGAACCACTTCTTCAAAGAATGCAAGGGCCTCTCCTCTTTTCCCTTCCACTCACACAGCAAGAGATGGAAACAAAACTATGACCTCTGCCAGTCAAACTATGGCTAAATGTAATCACGTGTACATGTTTGAAGAGTGCCTTAAATAACTCTTATTATGTTAATTAGGGTAATAATCATAAAAAAATAGTTTTATATGGCAATTGTGTTACGTTAAAAGGAAATTCATTGCAAGCTAAAAGCTCATTTAAAACTGTAGAAAACATAATGATACAATTTGTGCTTTCGGTGATTGCATAAAAATGTCCACCTCATTAACCTTTCAATGTTTGGTGTTTGTCTTCTAGGTTGCCAAGCTTGGTAAATGACGCATTAAAATAATGGTTGTAAATAGTGTATCTAATATATAAATATATAGTGAAGAAATGTAAAATTTTATCACCTCAACCATAAAAAGTAAAGGCGTTGTGAGGATTACTGTATGCAGCAAGATCATATGCTGTGTCAGATTTTGATCAAATTAAAAGTGTTCATTTGGACAATGAAACCATGAACTTTGATATTTCATAATGGGAATTTTGTGATGATTTGAAATTATGGAGAGCCAATACAAGCCTACAATTCTTCTCACCCAGCCCAACTCTGGGCCACAACGCCGACATCTTGTTTTTGTGGCTCAGATGTTCTTCTGCTTTGTGTTTCATTGATTTTCCATCCAATTTCCCATCCGGAGGAAATTGGGATATGCAAAGCATCTTGTCTGGAACTGGAATAAACAATCTCCCTTTTGGTCATCGTCCCTCCACATGGCCCTGAATAATGCATTTCTTTACTTTTTTGAACGCTAAAATAATTTAAGACAGCACACTCCATCCGAGTAAGACCATTACAGATAAGCATCGCTGACAACTTCCTCTGGCCTCGCTCACACCCCTTATGTACGCAATGTACTGTTCTGCACAACAGTTAGTGGTCCAGCCACATGGTACACACCACCAAACCCCTCATATATACACACACACTCCCTCTAACCCAAACCCAGACCCAGCTACAAAGCTCCTTTTGTTCCATTTCACTCAAGGAAAATGGCAATGCACGCAACCCTTTCACAGCAAAATCCGAATAAATGCAATCAACAGGGTTGGGGCGGAAAGGAAAGGCAGGCAGCTGAACATGTTTTCTTGCCCCATCTGGAAAGTGTTGCATACCCATACACACAAGAACTCTTTCTCTCTCATCTTCTCACACATATTTATGTATGGTACATTACAGCTAAGCAATTTTCTGCTATCAGTGCTATTAGGGGATACAATGTGTGGAGTTTAATAAGAGTAAACTACGAACACTCAGGTGACTCCAATCTGTTTCTTTCCCTGAAGTTATTACTGCCTAATGACCACCATCAGATATGGCAGATGGGACTCAGGCCTGTTTTTATCCTAACTTTGCATATGGCTAGCATGCAAGGTTAGGCTAAGCTGAAACTAAAGGCCTGGGCGGTAGCTCACGTCACACGTACTCACTTAGAGATTCAACATAGTTAATTTATGTCATCTTGAAACAAGAAATCATTACCGTATATATGTCAACAGCAACACAGATTGTTGCCAGGAAGGGCTGAGCAGGCTATTTTAGATGTCACTGCGCAGCAATCTAAGATGTTTCACACAAAGAATCCAAGCTGAGTCTGGATATTTGTGTGTCTGTGAGTCTCTAAGCTCCTGGTTTGGTGAGGGCCAATGTTTGGACTATAGTATTGTGCTTCTGGGGTCACAAAATGGTATGTTACGCTCAGTGCAGCCCTTTTAGGTCTTACCTGTTCTTTCTTGCCGCTCTGGGTTTTCTGTAGTAGTGGCCTGCTGCTCCCACTCCAACCTCTCTGGCTCCCACTGGCCCTGCACAGGCCCCTTTTCTTCCTCGCTTAATGGGAGGTCCGCCTCACCTCCCTCTGAGAGCTACACACAGAGATGCCTTTGTCAGCAGTGGAGCTCTGCTCTCAGGAGGAAGTGATGGTAAGATTGTACTTATGGTCACATAACCACAAAACATTATACCAGTGGCTGTTTTTTTCCACTATTCCCTGCATCGTTTTCATCCTTTTCTCCATTACACACTGAACAAGAATGCAGTAGAAATGGTTGAGATCCAACTTTTTGCCACGGAGCTTGGATAAGAGCTGCCTCTCAGAGAGCACTTTCAGTCTTTATTTGAGGCCAAGCAGCACCAGAGTAGAGGTTAATAGGGGCAAGTGGAGTTATCAATCCAAACCATCTGCCAGGGAGGAAATTATTTGTCGAGATAAATATTTTTTTTTTAAAAACGCAGAGTTACAAAGAGAAACATATTTGGACCTTTTGGTACACTCATCTGCATGTGTGATTTTCCAGATGTTGTGCGTAAACCTCCATTCACAGTTCATTAAATGCAACTTGTGTATGTGACGCCATTATGGTTTTGTAGATATGCATTTGAGGTGGATGATAAAATAGTATTTGTATTTTTATTTAAGAATAAAAATGTATGTGGCTGCCATAGATCCTTCCAACCAAGCAGAAAACACAATACTTCAGGCAACCTGATCACCTGTTAATCCAGACCCTTTTCTGTTTAAATGGAGACGTGTCTACGTGTCTACGTGTGTACGTGAAAAAGAGAGAGAAAGGGAGGTTGAGGAAGATAAAGGAACGGAAGGAAAACAAATTTGCCTGCTTTATGGTCAGATGGTTTAATCACTGCTATTCTGCTTCCTGTTCCTGTAAAACATCCAAGATTCCTCCCAAGCATTGAACAGAGACCGGCAATCCTTCCATTCCTCTCTCTCTCTTCTCTCTTGCTTGCCCAGCTTGTCCGTTTTAGGTTTACAGTTATGACACGCATAAAATAAACTTGGGCATGTAATCATGAGAGATGAGCTGGACATTGCAAGCGCTGAAAAATACTTTCTTTTGGAATTTGTGCCTTTGTGCATTCATATAAGCAGCCAGTAAATATACAAACAGATCTACAACTCACCCACTGTTGATTGGGCATGACCACGGAAGTAAGCACTTCAGCCATGGCTCCCAACATCTGGTCAGTGCGTCCCTGATTCTTCTGTAGAGCCTTCATTCTTGCCAAACAAAAACCCTCCTCAAATGATTCTCCCTCTGCTTTTGTGACCTTTGATCTGCAACTCTTACACAATCTTTTTTGCTCTCCCTGTGTCCTCTATCTCTCTTGTCCGCCTGTTTTCTGCTTCTTCAGTTTTGTCGCACTGTGCCACAGTTTGGAGCTGAGCCACCGCAGCTCGCCTGGTTCCACCCTGACACACAGGAAACCTCATGTATATGAATAATTGATCCTGGAAGGCGGGGGGGGGGGGGGGGGTGTTCTGTCTGAGCCCTTGTCTCTCTCTCACGTCCCCCAGTTCAGATACAGATGAGCTGACTTGAGGTGTCTCAAATACTGGCTTAGTCCATTGAAAATATCCACCTTGTACTCTCAATATAGGCTTCCCCAGGAAACTCAGATAGAAGATTTTCTTGGGCCTTCTTGAGGAGAGTCAACTGTCCTCTTCTTCATCATCCCTCTAAATCAGAACACTAGACAGTGTGGAAGTATTTCTCTGTGAGGCTGGACTTCTCCTGTCCTTCTGTCTGAAGCCTGAGCCGTGACTTCAGGAATGGGCACATCACCCTCACTGAAATCCTCCTTTCTTGTTCTTCATTGGCTATAGAAGACCACCCCCTTTCCCAAAACCTCTCCTCCTTCCATCATTCTTTCTCTTCTTTCACTTTTTCCCCTTCGTCTTCAATACCTGGATTTCTTTCCTCATCTCAATCTTTTCTATATCTCTCTCTTTCTGGTCTTTCTTTGAACTATCCTGGCACCCTACACTCTCTTCATCTTTGCCCAAGTCTCAGGCAGTGACACATGGATTGTGTGAACTCTTGAGCGGCAGGGCAGCCCCAAATAAGGTATGAACACACAGCCCATGAAGCTCAACTATTTTTTGAGATTTTTTGAGATTGCCACCAATTGCATACACATCTTACACAACTTGTGCTGAACTACCAATTAATCAAACCAGATTAGTTTTTGTGGCTACTTGAAAGATGATTTGCTAGTAAATGTTAGAAGGCTTGCAACACTAGCAGTTTACTACCAGATTGACCTTGCAGGCCAAGTGGAGAGCCTGTATCACAGATATGCAGTAATTGTGCATGTGTGTGAGTGTGTATGCGTATGCATCTTGTAAACATTTCATTTCCACTGGAGAACACCGTACATGATCAAACTTTATTCATGTTGTAGCCATAGTAAACATTCAGTCAACAAGCCGGTTGTTTTCACCTATTATTAAGAATCAATTTGTATTAATATAAGCAGGTCAAGTTAAAAAACAATGATAACTGCTGGAGTTCAAACCCCTAATGATCATGTTGTTAAAATGTCAATTTCTAGGAGCATTAGAGTTATTTGAAAGTTTCACTTCAGCTTTTAAGAGAAACACATAAATCACACTTTCTGCACTGTCTAATTATATTTTTTGATCCTGGGTCGCATTCCTCCAAGAAAAAATATGAAGTTTAGACTTTTTTTGCACCATGCACATTACTTCTGTTGTGTGAATAAAATTCACAAATATGAGACAACTGTGAAAGTGTAACTTGACAGTTTACATTATTGATATGCAAACTTTAACTGCACAGTTATAAACAATAGAAAAAAGAAGAAGAAGAAAGAGGAGACACCACAGCACTTACAATAGACCTTTGAACTACAGCAAACATACAAAAAAAAACTGTTGCATACTACACATGTAAAACCAGGTCTTCATTGGTAGTTTAATTAATAGATAAAGTAAAGCAGCCTGGCATCAGGCAAATGTACTTTTAAATTCTGGCAACAATTGATTATTGTGCAATATTCTGGTTTATTCCATTCCAATACTACAATTTCTAAAAATTTAAATCCACTACAGCTCTCAACATTATCAGTACTGATCATTATTACTAATATTTATTCATCACAATTCTGTCACATACATCTGTACCCCGCCTTTCGCCCAAAGTCAGCTGGGATTGGCTCCAGTGTTGGTGTTTTACAGATGGATCTTCAATCTCTGGGCAGGTTGCCCAGAAATACAGCACTGTCCTTTTTGTTTGTTTGTTTTCTCCTTTGCTGTAATCATTATTTACTCACTATCTTAATCATTTTCTTTTCAGTTCAAAACACCATCACTTACATTTGTATTTTACATTTGTAACTGTTTGAGACAGTTCAGTATTTCCAGATTACAGACAATCCAAAATGTTTCATAAGACAAGGCACAATTTAGCCTTGTCTTGTTTGTGTTTTTTTCAAAAGAATATCAGGTACATTTTGGATAGCCAAGTCTCAGAGTTTTTAACCTCCACTGAGCCCAAGTGCAGCCTGGGATCCTCATGTGGTCCTGTTTTGGTCACACACAGTCTAGGCCAAGGGTGATTGAGCTTCTTCCATGAGAGCCTGAGCTCTGAAGACCTGCCCAGAACAAGGGTTGCCACGTTGGTACCTCACTTTAAATATTCCGTGCCTTTAGACCATTTTACTGCGTTATTTTTCAGTTTTTATTATTCAGTCAGAGGTTTCAGTGATACAGAAACATGCCTAATAGACAAAGAATTAACACACCTGAAGCCCCTGTTTAGTATGATGTAAAACATCACAAAACAGACAAAATGTCACAACTTGTTGGAGCAATCATTTCAAAGTCCAGATACAATGAACAAATATAAGGCAAAACAAATACAATATGGATATGAGACAGCAGAATTACCTGAAAAACATTTGCACCCATAAATAACATGATCATCCATTGTTAACAAAGGAGGCTATTACAAAACATCAGACAGACACAGTAATGGAGTAGGTTTTAAAGAGTCCAATGTACGAATCCACAGAAATTCCCTTTGGCAGAGTTGTTTAATACATTTTATTGTTAATGTTAAATGTCACAAATCCATAAGGCAGAAATACAAAGAGAACATTAATAAAAGAGACTTGGCACAAGATTATCCTCATATTTATGTCTGATGGTGCTTTTGTCTCCACTAATGTGTTGCTGTGTAAGGCTTCGAGAAGGCGTCAAATTATACTGTACATAGTCTCACAAGCAGAGCATTTAGCTTGCATTTAGCTTGCAGCTTTTAGATGTAGACAACATCTAAACCACCTATATAACAAGCCTTTATCACATATTAACAGGTAATAAAAACTTTATGGAAATTTTTTACCAGATCACAAATGAAATTGTTGACCACACTTGAGAGGGTATTTGTTCTCTGTGTGTTTGGCATGCTCTGATGAAGCTCTGTTTGACTAGTAAATTGAGTGAATGCAATAGACAGAGACAATGCAATAGACAGTGTGTAGATGCATTCTCTTTTCATCAACATTCCTTTGAAATTTTCTCTGAAAAGTTATGCTGATGTGGTGCCTTTATTGAAAATGGAATATTGATGACAAAGCCAGTTTTAATTTAATCTAAATTATCTATGCTTATTTATTAAGGACTGGCTGGACCAGTGCATGTTAGTAATATAAGTAATAAGCAAAGGCCTAGAAATATTTTGATCATAAATAAAAATACAGTGACAGCTTATATAAGAGGCAGCTCTCAGAACACGTCCCACAAATTGTTGAACAAACAAAATGAAATGAAATGAAAAACTGTAAAGAATTGATTATGTTTCTTATATGCAACAACAACTAAATGAATTAGGTCCTAGGATTGTAACTGTAAATCTCCCTCTCTCAAAACTGCCACAAATTACTTGCATTTATGTGACTTCATTTACATTCCTCTCTGTTACTTTTCTCTTTTTTTTGGCATATGTGTTTTCATTTAGCCAAGACAGACTACTAAATTTCACCTTTTTTTTTTTTTTTAAAGCACTGAAGCTTAAGCACTGAAATAATTAAAAAGTACCACTTTATCAGGGCATAGTACAATCGGCAGCAGTGAAGACTTCAGAGAAATTACTGGCAGAGGTGGAGTAAAGAACACTAACACTCTATGCTGCTTTCAACAACCACTTTGTCTTCATACAAAGTTTCCACATCACTCACATCAGCCATTAGCTCAAGGTCGAGACTGACTGTGGACACATTGAAATCACTTTATCTAAATCATGGCAGCCAGAAGAGAAGCCCACCAGCCTGTGGTGACCTTTGATTTGATGATGATGCACAAGTGACACATACAACCACTTTTGCCACAGGCAGACACCAGACTTGCATCTACAGGAAGTGATGTTAACCTTCACAATTCACGTTTTTCATTTTGTAACATATTTCACTGACAGAAAATTTTGAAAATGTGATTAATTTTAAACTGTGCCTTAGGGTTCGAGTTGCTGAACATGAAATGCGATTGCTGCCTAATAAAGGCATAACATGGGATGACAATGGTGCAGTGGATAACACACATGCCTAGTTGCTCCAGATGTGTGCTAAATATAGAACAATTGTAAGTCGATTTGGATGACTAAATGACAAATTAACATGCCCCACCTTTGCACATGAGAAACATTTCCATGGTGTAATTTGTAGCCCATGTAAATTCCCATGTGAAATATATGGGATTACATGTGAAACGTGTGTGCTCCACATGTTTCACATGTACGCTACATGATGCCACATGTTTCAACTTGTGTTTTTTCAACTAAAACGTGTTTTCTGCATGTCTTCACATGCGATCACATGTGAAGACATGGAAAATTCATGTTGTTTTTCTGCATTTCTTTGTAATAGAAATACGTAAACTCCTTTCCTGTGAATAAAACTACAAGAAATGTTGCAAAAACCTCACAATATCTGAATAGGTTTTGTATTTCTCTGTTGTGCCAGGGGGAACACAGTTATTGCTATATCACCTTGCAGTTTCATTCCACTCCACATCCAGGCTCTATCTGTGTGCTCTACAATCTTTTTTAGTTAAAAAAAATAATATGAATAATATATGCACTTACTAATTAGGATGCAGAGTGGGGGCCGTGGTGCTCACATTTTCATACTTCATACTTCATACTTCTGTACTTCTTTATGTTTCCTTGACCTAACCTAACCCTACCCCAACCCATAGTAAATTTTCTTTTGGCCCTCCTAAGGAAATGGTTTCAGTACTCCGGATCTGAACAAATCATTTCCTTAGTGCACAATATTTTTTACTCATGCCAAGTTCGCCCACTCTTGAGTCAAAGGATAAACACCACAAACGTAGCTCTGTTTCCTATTTACTTTCTTCCAATCACCTGATCCTGGGAGGCTTTTAAACGCTTTAGAACAAATAGCGGTGTGTGCATGTGTGTTAGTTGGGGGGGTGGGGGGGGGTCTTTTTTTGCCACATGGCTGGATATAATATAGCAGATGCTCCCAGAGTCTGAGGAAAGTGCTGGTAAGTCAGGTCCTGCATAGACTGCCAACAATCTAATATTAGCTGAGCACAAGGCTGTCTTTAGAATCAGTCACTAAGCTGGCTAAACTTAGTTCATTGCTTCCCAAGCTTCTTTCCAAGTTATTTTGCTCTACCACTGACCTCTGCTGGGTACTCTGGTGTCTGGGGAAAAGTTGGACTGCCTTTTGCAGCAATGAGTGAATGACTGATTGCAGAATGGGGGGCGGAATAACTCTGACCCTAAAAGGAAAGTGTGAGCTCTATCAGGAGGTGGGAATCAGAACAAAATGTTCTTTAACTCATACATCACATTAGTAATCGTTTGTATAAAACCAGTTCGATTTTCTTTTAGATAAAAACAAACTGCTTCTGTTAAAGCGCTGTGTGTGCTGTGCTGCCCTCGTCTGGTAAAGTAGTTAGATTCTTGTGCATCTAAAAGGATGAAGGGAAACACTGAAAACACACACACTCCTACCCCACCCTGCTGTGCCCAACAGACTTCCCTTTCCTCCGTATTTCGTCCTATCAACTTCATTTCTGTTTTGGCCTTTAACAAGCTATAAATCTTTGGCCCCAAGCATGCCCTGTTTTCCTCTCCCTGTGTTTCATATCAATAAGGATTCAAAACCTACCTCAGGTTCTTGTTTTCAAGCCTTTTGAGTAATGGGCCAGGCTAGTGGGATGCTATGGGTCTGATCTGATGGTTCACACCCGAAAAGTCAGATTCTGATAAGGATTTGGCTGGGGAATTTGATGGGATTTAGTGGGATTATGTTGTTGGGAGGTGTGTCGGCTTCAGATGGGTGGTATCAACAACATGCCTCTGTTGGGTAACTCTTCAGAGCAGATCAGCAACTACAATTCTCAGGATCCAAACACTTTTGAATGAGTGTCCATTTTGTCACAGTGGCTTTACCTTTGCTCATTAATAGTGCTGTGTATTTGATAATAACTTGTTAACGTCATGTTCCACATGTAGGTTCAGAGTCAACAAGATGTTTGTATATTTGGAAGCGATGTAGACCGCAGCTCTAACCTAAAGTGAAGGTTTATGTTATGGCTATTTTAAACGTGAGCTGTCTGAATAGCTTGTTGAACTACACCACATAAACAAGGCTTGTGTCCAAGCACTGCATTACCCAGTTTGATCAGAAGGGGGAAGTCTGCATCTCTCTAAAAGAGAGGAGCTGCTGCATAACACAAGGCTACATTCACATGAACAAAGTCACAGATTGGCCCCACGCCAACTCAATATCAGGGTTAATCTGTTTACCTGCATCTTCAATGCCACGTGACTGAGTCTGTGATGCCATGAATAAACCTGTTAACACGATATTCCTGTCCACATATGGGATTCAGCACTCAAAAACAAAAATGTTGCGGTCACAGTTCAAGCAGGGGGCTTAAACCTATGTGAACCTCATTCAGACATCTTAGTCTGCTATTTGAAACCTGGTTATTTGTTTGCTTGGTATCTGTGTCAAGACAAAACTACGTTAAAAAATACAATTAAATTAACTACAGATGAAAATGTGGTACTAAAACAGAAAATATGTATGCTGTCCTTTGAACTCCTTCTGGACATGTTTAGCACAATTTATTTTAAGCAGTGGAGCAAAACTTTGCAGGTCTGCTTTGCTTTCTTAAATGCTTTAATGTGTAAGCAGATTTTGCAAATTAGCTGCTTGCCCCATCTTTTACAGTATCTGTGTGGGTGTACAAGGAGTTGTGTTTGCGTGTACAGAGTGTCCATGTGTTTCCATGCATGTCAGTGTGTGTCATCCCTGTCATGGGAATATTTACTACCAAAGCCCTCCTGGCTTAGAGTAACAGCAGGGTTACTTTGTTGTCCCAGCAAATGGATTTCCATGGGAAAACAGACCCAAGATGCTGACTCCCATCACAAAGACACCGAAATTATACAGCAGATTTGGGAGCCGTGGAATGATGATTCAGTCGCGGCACTTATTTGGACCATTAGAGAGGTTTGCTCTGACACAACAGACGGGCACCAGAGAGCTGTGAATGGACAGATTCTGAGAGAGCTGTGGGGACAAGTGAGAGAAAGAGAGAGCAGACTCAACAGACTGTAAGGGGAGTAAGGCTGGCTGCTGTCTGTTTCTTTCTCATAATCCTTAAATCTTCTATAATCAGGATGAGAGGGAGAGAGCATGTTGCCTGACTTAGGACAGCAGGGCCTATGTTGGGACCTGGACGGATTGCCGGCTGATGAGGCAACCTAACTGGCCAGTAGGAGAGATGGAGGGAGGGGGAAGGCATTCAGCTGGAGTCAGTTTGGGAAACTTAACCTTAGCAGTTTCTACCAAGAGCCAGCAGGAAGAGAGGAAGTCCAATATATGAGGATGGTTTATCTACCAGGAGCAAGTTCAAAAAGAGAGGAATAAAGGACAAGAGGACTAAACCATGACTGGATTGTTTTAGGGTGAGACTTTAGCTATTACTATGTTCTAGTATTGTCGCTTTGCTTTGGCACACATGGTTGCAGAAGAAGCTTGACCAGATTGCAAGGTGTTGCTCAGCAGAAAGTGTAGGTCACAATGGCAGAGTTAAAGTAGGAGCTTTCTATGTTTGTGCAGAAGGAGGAAGAGGGGGGAGAAAAATGTTTGCATGATAGTGAGCTTCAGTTTTTTTGCATGATACAGTGCTAGCAGGCATTTAACGAGAGCTTATCCAAAAGATGCTGCTGCTCTAAAACTTAGCATTCATTTATAATTCAGAAGGTACAAGGTACTTCTGTGCAAACAATCAACTGTGTGAATTTGTGCCTAGTGTTGATATGGCGTAGTGATGGAGGGCCAAGGCAGCTTGACGACTGAAACCCTCATTCCTCACTGGAGAGCAATCAAGCTCTTTCTCACTCTCCTTTACAACATTAAGAAGTCCATCCCATCCTAAGTCTGAGCCTCGAGAAACAGTGCCATGTTGGTTTCAAAATATACTTTAACAGACACAACATTTGTATGACTTGCCTTTGTATAATCAGTTCAGTTCAATTGTATTTATATAGCACCAAATTATAACATAAGTTATTGCTTATTGATTTAAAACCCCTGGATACCCCAGGGTTCTTGTTCCGCAGTGCAGTGTGACACGAATAAGACACCATGACAGATGCTGTCTCTAGTCTGGCCTCCCATTGCTTCCGGCACCATATGGCCTTTCTCAACCCAGTATACTCCTCCTTCTATGCCTTCATTCACATTACTTTCAGACTGAGCTTCTGCAGATGTACAGTGTTTCTTGACCATTTACTGTATTTATTTGTAGATATGTGTACATGTCTTGCACATTTGTACACATTCTGAGCATTAACCATCTTAAATATAGTGAAAATATTTGTTTACCAGAGTCATAATAACTACTCTCTCTTCTATTCTATAATAGGCTGAGCTGGCGAACAAACATTGGCAAAAAGCATATTATACAGTCAGCTTGCCTACCCTGTAAATCACAGACTTACAGATCATCCACTCTGACAGGAGGGCTGAGGTGAGGTGAAGCTCCTTATCGTCTTTAAGCATCATGCCTCATACTCTCAGGTCACCAGATCTATTTAACATTCTAACTTGAAAGGTGGCAGTGTTTTGTTGTCAGCAATGCAGTCATACTCGAACTAGTGTATGATGCTTATTTTGAGTAGACATCTTCACACAGCCCTACATGACACCAAACAAAATGTAATTGTAACAATATTCCTTTTGCACACAAATATTTTTACCAGCACCTTTCACATTAGGATAAGCACACACTTTTGAAGGCACATGAAATGGAACATAATATGTCTCTTACTGTTTTAAGAATTTTAGATGCTTATATTCGCAGCAAGTGACCACTGAGCACAGCATTTGTTCAGTAGCCATTAGGGCTATTCTCCTACCAGTGCAAGTGTATTACAGTTATCTAAATTAAATATGAGCTCTGATTGGGCCCATATGCAGTGTCAGTGATAACATTTAATACTTTCTATTTCAGATGTGGGTGGTGTGCAGCAGACCTGACACCTTGGTGTGATCCCAGGCAGAAGGGGGTCCAATGGCCACTGCAAGTTATGACCCCCACCTGGGCGAAGGCCCATCCGAGGACTCGGACATCCTCCTGGATGATTCTGATTCAGGGAGTCTACTTTCTGAAGACTCAGTCCTTCCTGACTATGAAAGGAACGAACAGCATACGGAGACGGCTAAAACGTTGTATGAGGCCTGCGCTAAGAACAACGCCGCATCCCTGCGCAGGATCATGGAAAGAGGAGTTACTAAAGACGAGGCCATGGAACTGGACATCAATGGCAGGGTGAGATGGATTTCATTTTCCTTTTTATCACACAAGAAAAGTGACTTTGACACAACCTGAGAAATGTATATATCTGTAACAAAAAAATGTTTAACGTAAAAGTAAACCTTGTTTAATGAAGGTGAATTTATTTCTACCTTGTTACCCCTCAGGATGGGCTAATGGTGGCTGTAGCCAATGGATACATAGACATAGTCACTTTGCTGCACACGTGTCCATTCATAGACATCAACCATCAAGACAATGATGGCAATACTGCCCTCATGATTGCTGCCCAGGCAGGTATGTCTGATGCCACATACAGCACATTACCTCAACACTAGCCCAAAGTCAATCCTACCATATTGACATAATGATTTGGTTTCAATCCAGGCTTTGTCACCATTCTAAACTATATCCTTAACTACTACTCTGGTGTGGACACTGAGGTCAGGGATCCCCGTGGCTTCACAGCCCTCATTAAGGCAGGCCTGCAGGGCCGAGAGGAGTGTGTATCAGCTCTGTTAATGCATGGTAAGACCTCCAATAAAATTTGCAGTATTTCTTATACATCTGGTGTGTGTGTGTGCACATGAACAATACATTCATTCAGAAACAGTCAGCCCAGATTCTTGGATTAGTACAGACACCAATGCATATCTAATGGTTTACAGGGAAACTTTCCCTGAAAACCATATACCAAAAACTATAAATGTTATATACATGTGATACAAAGGGCGAACCAGGACATATGATCTGTGAACTAATCTGGTCTTTCTCTGGGCTGCCCGGATTAGTCCAGTATAAACTGTACAGGGACACATTTAGGATAGCACTATAAATATCCCAACCACATTCTATTTAAAGTTCAATTATGTCAGAGAGAGATTGACATTAGTCCGTCTGTCTGTATTGACAGGCAAACTTGAGCCATTTGTAGATTAGAAATATATGTCTGGTGTTCTTGGATTTGTTCTAATGCCTTGACTATTCATTAAGTTATTGTCATAGTTTTTTAAACAGATCCTCCAATAATGGCTTTAATTGAATTATTACAACCAGATAGCATTGGATTTCTTCACATCACTTAACATCCAAAGATTATGACCTTGTTTCCTTGTTTCCACTGTGTTCTGTGATTTTCTCCCTTTCTCGTGTGCAGGTGCAGATATGAATGCAATGGACCTAGTCCAAGGGAGAGGTCTAAAGGATTGGATCCTTAGGACAGGAAGGTTTGAGACTTTTAAAAGACTACGGCACCTGCAGGCTCATCCTGTCGCTGAGCAGTTCTGTGAAAGCTACGTTCCTGAGTGGCCTGAGCTGAAGCAACTGGTAGCAAAGGCCACGGGCTCCAAAACAGCCAGTCAAAAGCTGAGGCAGCGCTTAAAAGACAGCCTTTCTTTCAGCTTCCCTCAGGACCCGCAAGAAAATGGGGTCATGGACCATATGGTGCGGATGACCACAAGCATCCACAGCCCCCTGGTAGTCACTGGTTGCCGTCCACTCTGTCCTTCCAGCCCCCCAGAGATTGGCAAGCGACGGTTTGCCGTTCCTGAACTGCTTGAAAAGCACAGTAGCAAGGAGCTGGAGGAGAGCACAGTGTCCCACATTAAAGGATCCATCACCTCATCTTCTCTCACTGCTGTGTCAACCACCTCTGTATCTCTGACCTCCTGCTGCCAGAACTCAGAGCGCAGGGAAAGCATGCCATCAGGTGGCATGAGAAGCTTCATTCCCCGCAGCATGGCACATAGAAACAGCATCTTCCCCTCAGGCTGTATTCCTAAGATTGAAGTGACAAAATCTGGGGAGCCCACTCCAAAGAAAGAGAAAAAGAAGAAAAGGCAGAAGGGCTACCTGGAGCCTCCGATGTGGAAGTACAAGGAGGCAAAGGAGGAGAAAAAGAGAGAGAAGAAGCTTCAGGAAAAGGAAAAAGAGCAAGAGAAAAAATCTAAGGGGTCCAAACGTTCATCAAGCAAAAAATGAGGCAGTATTCTCTTTTCCTCAAGGAATTTCACTGTGATAATGTCATGCATGAGGGATGAGCATGTGACTACAATAACTCTAAAGCCAGTTTTAACAGAAGAAAAAGGGAAGTGAGCAATCAACAATTAAAACTGACTGATGGATTTGAACTTTGGATGGATTTTTTTGGCTTAGTATGAAAAAGAGAAAACTGGGGTGACTTGAAATTGCTAGGTGTGATTTAATGCTCAGCATCTTTGCAATGCTGAAAATAACGTTAACCAAATGTTATTTGGTTTTGGTGACAAGTCTTAGAATGGCTTTTTCTTATTGCAACTTCTATCTGGTGGATTGGTCGAGTCCGTCTCTTGGGGATGCAAAGTTTTACTGATCACGGACACCTGTAATGACGTTATTTAATCTTAAAAAACACTGTCCATTTGTGAGGATTTTACTAATCTGTATATTGTGATCAGTTTCTAAGTAGCCTGTGGTATTCAACTGCAAGATAACCAAAGCTATAGCAAATATTGTATATACAGTATATGTGAGTGAATTTATGCAATAGTTATTTAAGAAGACTGTGCCCTCTTGCACCACCATCAGTCAAGAGGTAAACTCAGTTCAGGAAATCAACAATACATCTGATTTGCTCTGCTGACTGCCATCTAAATCTATACAAAAGTCACTAATGAGGCTGTCATCGGTCCAGAGTTGAGATCTCTTTTGAGAGCTCATTTTACCTATACACCAAACCAATGCTGCTATGTCAGATGCAGCGTCTGAAGGATGCTTTTATTCCACAGGGTTTTGCTACTTCAGACAGTCCGGCCATGAAGCACAAATAAGGTTGTTGGCAAAGATTCAGACACTGGAAGTGAATCATAGCAATGTAATACATTTTCCAATTATGATCAAAACTGTTCAGTCAGTAGACAAATCCTACAGTCCCTCAAACACCACTACCAGGGCAAAGTTAAAAAGTGATATTTGAGCTTATAACTCGTGAGTGAGGCTCAAAATTATAATTCCTTGGTCAAAGTCCATTTTGTAGCCTTTTACGAATGAAATCAATCCCTATTTTGAATTTTATCAAACACTCAATTTCATTCTTATTCTGTAAAGGTTCTCTAATCCTCTGCACTTTCCACTGTATGCAACATGTAGCATCTACCAGATGCCTTTATTTTGTCTTTCTGACAGACTTTTAATACTCCATACTGTGTGACTGTTGCATGTGAATGATGTTACAGTGATAATACAGAAAAAAAGGAACTGAGCCATATCTGTGACATTTTGTCTGATCATGGGAAAAACTGCTCACTGGTATCCTCAGTCTGCCTGTGCTTAATGTACCATGTTTGATGGGCTTTTACTTTACCACCAGAATTGCTGCTTGCAATATTTTTTATACACCAATAGCAGACCTTACATCTGCAGAGGTACCTATGCACAGCAAAGAAACCTTTTGCACATAATGTTACTCAGGAAATCTTTTATTAATAATATGTGGAGCACTACACATTAAGCAATCTATCTGGGCAAGGCATTGGGCCATTTTAAAATGTTCATGGTACTTGTGTTAAAATCATAACTAATAACTCATACAGATGTAATTTCAATACATATTCTAATTACAACAAAATATATTTAAATGTGTTGTCTAAAAAAAATCCTATTTAGATACTGTTCTTACAAAAATTAAAGACTTGATCCTGGGGTTGTTTATTATTAAGTGGAGGCCAGAGACTCTGAAAGCTCAGGTGTTCTACATCTTGTTAAAGTGTGAGACCTATAAAATGTGTGTTTGGTTGCAAGTTTGGAATAAATTTACTGACCTTCACGTGCGAGTTTGTTTTTCTTCAATGTCTTTACCTGATTTGGTGATCTAGTGAAAGTACCACCATACTGTGTTTGGTGTTGTTACATGACATAATACACACTTTGAAAGAACATTTTAAAGTTACCCCTTCAACACCGCAAATTCAACATTTCCTTAATAGGCATGCATGTGACTGATGAGCCTCTTGTCTGGCACGTAACATTGGTTACTCTTTCACAATAAAGTTACTTTGAGCTTCTTAAGGAAGCCTTTAATGCGATCTCGTGGCATGGGATGGCTTTTGAACCCTGCTCTGTAATCTTTTCATCCAATGTGCAGTATCATTACATAACAGCTTATTGACATAGAAGCAAAAAGGATATTTGGGTTTGTTCAACAATAGAGCATACAATTATTTCTATGAAAATTAATGTTTCATGCTGTAGCTGGTCATTCTAAGAGTAAAACATTGTCACATTTTATTTCAGTGTTGTGACTTCCTCTTCACAGGGGGGAACTTGGTGACTTGAGGTCAGCTCTACAATAAATAGCTCTCTAGAGTTCAATGAAGAAACACACTAGACTTTAACATTGTCTGTGGACTGTAAACACATATCCTCATACAGTTGCAACACAGCCTGGAGCAGATTGTGCAGATTTTGACCTCTGAAAATGAGGCATCAGACTGTGAAGCACAAATATGACTAAAGTTAATATTACAAACTAAATTTATGTGCTGTGTGTTACGTAGTCCAGAGCTAAAATATTGACTATTCAATAGTATTCAAGTAAAACATGTCTTATCTTTATTGCGTTTTTTGCTTCTGACAAAATGACAGGATGAAAAATGTCTGTTGGATCAACATGTCCTTTACTCAAGATGATTATAAAACAAATAGACACTTTTTAGTAAACCCTTAAGGGAATAGGGCTGTGTGGCTCTTTGAACCGCAGAGATTAGTAAATATCAGTGCTGATTGAGAAAAAAGAACAACAATATGTTCTCTTTTCTACTTGACAGCTGATGTGAGAGCTTCCAGCTGTTTCTTCAGCCGTAAGCCAAAAACGGAGAGATTACAGAGCCTGAGAACAAGGAGGGGAATTTTATATTACAGATACGAAGACATCTCTCTCAGGCTCTGCTGAATGAAGTGCTTTCACACAGCAGTCTGTCTGGCATCCAAGAGACAACTGTATTTGCCATTTAAGACACACACAGACTGCCACAACTGCTGTAACAGAAAGGCACTTGAGTATGGGATTAGAACAGTCTCACAAATATTTACAAATGTCAATATACATAACTCGTAAAACACAATGCACAAATAATTGTAGCGTGATTTGTCTCTTTAAATGTATATATTTGTCATCATTTGTACGTCAACTTAGCTTTTTTCAATGCAAATATATTTCCCCCTATTTGTGTGGATCTTTTTGAGACTGTTCTTCTACAACATTTCAGAAGTTCAGGGAAGATTTAGCCTTTCCGAAAGATGGTAGTAATGCAACATTTACATGTGTGAACCATACAGTCGGTATGATGCCAACTGCTTATAAATTAAACAGAAGAAGAAGAATGCCAAGTGCTGTCACGGGTTGCCTGT
The DNA here is from genome assembly GCF_014851395.1 of Micropterus salmoides. NCBI lineage: Eukaryota > Metazoa > Chordata > Actinopteri > Centrarchiformes > Centrarchidae > Micropterus > Micropterus salmoides. The sequence goes on along the minus strand of NW_024041878.1, from coordinate 5,724 downwards.
TTGTGAAGTGAGAGGGTGGAGGCAGCATGGCTAGCTGAGTAGCAGCTACCATGCTACAATATTCACAGACGCAACAACCGTGTGCCTTCTATCATTCTACAAATAACGATGACACCTAAGTGCAGAAAAAAGGAAAAAATGTTTCTTCTGCGGAGACAGAAACTTTACTTAATGGAGTTTAGTTAAGGTGTTAGTAGTGGGAATGTCAGTCCAACCGTAACCGGCTGCCACCGAGTACTTACTGCACGGTCCGGAATCAAACCAGCAACCTCAGGTACGGGACGTGGACACGCTGACGAGGATGCCAAAACCCACAGACCCTGTCGGACGCCAGTGCGTCTCTTAAGGTGTCAGGAAGTGAGGTTTACTCACTGCACAGTCTCGCTGGCTTCCGTTACACATGGCACCAGTGCAATTTATGCTGTATGTGCAGAAGAAAGAACTGAAATAAAAAGAAATTGTTTGATCTGTTAATGGATGCCAAAAAACAACTGTCTGCTGCCTGCCATACTATTACAGCCCCGGGAGGGTCAGGTTATTGTCTAAACAACAGACACTGATGAGCACATTGGAGCCATGATTGCAGAGGTTTCTCTCCGTCAAAGTTGCAGTCTAGACAATGACCTACCAGAGCCAGGTCATGTGGTCCCCCCAGCCAGCAGGCCACCATGCTCAGGATGTGATTCTGTGCATTACATAGCCTATTACACTCATTGGCCACTTTAGTAGGTACACCTTGCTAGTACAGAGTTGGACTCCCTTTTGCCTTCAGAACTGCCTTAATTCTTTGTGGCATACTTTCATCAGAGACTTTGGTCCATATTGACAGAATAGCATCACGCAGTTGCTGCAGATTTGTCAGCTGCACATCCATGATGCAAATCTCCAATTCCATCCCAAAGGTGCTCTATTGGATTAAGGATTAAGGAATTGCATCTTTTGGAGGCCACTGGAGTATAATGAACTCATGTTCAAGAAACCAGTTTGAGATGATTTGAGCTTTGTGAAATGTTTGCATGCATTATCTTGCTGGAAGTAGCCATCAGAAGATGGGTACACTGTGGTCATAAAGGGATGGACATGGTCAGCAATAATACTCAGGTAGGCTGTTGCTCAGTTGGTACTAAGCGGCCCAAAGTGTGCCAAGAAACTATCCCACACCATTACACTACCACCAGCCTCTACCATTAATACAAGGCAGGATGGATCTATGCTTTCTTGTGGTTTAAGCCTAATTCTGACCCTACCATCTGAATGTTGCAGCTGAAATTAATCAGACCAGGCAACGTTTTTCCAATCTTCTATTGTCCAATTTTGGAGAGCCTGCGCAAATTGTAGCCTCAGTTTCCTGTTCTCAGCTGACAGAAGTGGCTCCTGGTGTGGTCTGTAGCCCATCTGCTTCAAGGTTCAACGTGTTGTGCGTTCAGAGATGGTATCCTGCATACCTTACAATTAGTTATTTGAGTTACTGTTGCCTTTCTGTCATCTCGTCTGCCCATTCTCCTCTGACATCAACAAGGCATTTTTGTCCACACAACTGCCGCTCACTGGATATTTTCTCTTTTTTAGACCATTCTCTGTAAACCAAAGTGATGGTTGTGCGTGAAAATCCCAGTAGATCAGCAGTTTACTGAAATACTCAGACCATTTACATTTATCCGACGCTTTCCAAAGCAACTTACAATTGCTATACATATCAGAGGTTGCACGCCTCTGGAGCAACTAGGGGTTAAGTGTTTTGCTTAGAGACACAGTGGTGGATGGGTCACAGTGGGGAATTGAACCCGGGTTTCTCACACCAAAGGCATGTGTCTTACCTTGGCCATGTCTACATGCATAAAAGCATTGAGCTGCTAACATCTAATTGGCTGATTAGCTATTTGTGTTAACAAGCAATTGAACAGGTGTACCTAATAAAGCTGTCGGTTAATACTGAATTAAATTGTTTTCTTTTGTACCTTGATGCACACATATGAGTACAGTTGATTGCTTATAGGCTAGTCCAGGAATGAAATAAAAATCCCTTTTTATATGGAATGGAATGTCCTGTGGTGTTAACTGGATGATACCCTGGACAACTCTGGGGAACGCACAACTAACAGTGGACTGCGGATACGCCAGACCTATCACCAATCTCTCTCTGGAAGGTCCCACTACCCAAGCAAACGATAGCGGTAAAAACAGTCTCAAAAGGATCCACACAAATACTTAGAGATTCACAAATACAAATTTCCTTTGAAAAAAGAAGAAAAGAAAAAAGAAATCATGATATAGGCCTAAGGGTTGTAAATTAGACTCACAGATACGGATCCAGATTTACAGATACAAATCACTTTGGGACAAATGGACTAGGAAGTCGGAGAAATCTTGTGCCTACCAGTTAAAGCGGTTATAGTCACTATCAACTTAAAAGTATCTGAAATGTTTAGAACCTGTTTCTGCTTCCCAAAAGTGGGCAAGAAAATCAGATATTGCAGCTTTAACATTTGAACCAAACAGTTATTGCATAATAGCTACTGGATTTTTAAGTAAGAGTAGTACACATACTATTATTGATGATTTTAACAAGGTAATTAGACTTGGGGAATAAAAAATATCAGAGCAAAGTGATTTTTATGTTTGGAGGGGGTCACTGCATGATAGAGCCCCCATTGACATTTTAACTTGGCGTCTGTGAGATGCTAAGTAGATCTTGTTATTACTCACAGAAATGTTATTGTATCATAGGGGTCTTTGAAGCACATTCTTGACAGTGCAGTGTATACACCAGTCCACAGGGGGAAAAGGAAAATGAGAGGTTCAGCGAGCAACAGGAAAACCGCTATGAGAACACATTCCAGGCAGAGCAGACTGTACGGGACAATAAGGGGTGGGACAAAACTCTAGATAGCCTACTATTTAAAAATATGTAATCTTGCCTTCAGATCAGGACCATAGACAACAACAAAAAACGTTCTTGCTTAATGGGAAAGAACTTTCAGAAAGCCTTCACTTGTGAAGCGGAAGGAGGCTGGTCTGATTCCAAACCGACGACGATGGCTCGTGTTGTCGGTTTATCAGCACAGTGTTGATTAGGACCGATAGTCCTACCTGGTTGTGGTCCTGCCAGGACATAACTGCCGTTTCCTTTTTTTTCTCCTTCTTTTCACACATTTAGATAAACGTGTTGCTAAACGAGTAAACAGTTTCAATTTTTGGAGCAAAAGGGAGAAAAACTGCGGGCGAACTTTTCTCAGAAACGGCGGTCGGTCATCACCGAAGCAGGAAAGGATGTGAGCTCTCTCTCTCTCTCTGGTTAAACATCTGCAATTGCGCCGTTTAGACGAAAAGTAAAAACTTTTTAGGCTACTCCACTGTTGAAATGGATCCAGCTGTGTTTTAAACGTGACTTCAAATAGCCTACCTTACCCCACGGAGGGAGACGCTTCCAGCTAACTGTGATATGGGAGTCGTGCGGCGTGTGCATCTGTCAAGTTAAAAGGCGAACAGAAAACAGGTAGGTTAATAGTGTAAAACATGGTTTTCTGTCTTGTGCTGTAGGTACTGTGATCCCTTACTAACTCAAGATGTAAATTGCAGATAAACTCACATTTGACAGCGCCACACATCACTCCACGTGTTTCCAGATGTGAACCAACAGGTGTCCAGAAGTAGCCTACCTGACCCAAAGACACATTAACAGCAGTGAACAGGGTTTTGAACTGGATGATGTTCTTACAGCCATCCCATATGTCGTGATTGTTTTCTTATTCAAACGATTATGGCAGCCATAATACATTATGGAACTCTATATTGCACAAAGGAACTGTTACCCATGGTGGAAAGTACAGTAACTTAGCCTACATTTAGTCTAGACTCAAGTAGGCTACTGTGCAAAGCTGAGGTAGCCTATTTGTACTTAACTTGAGTATTTCGATTTGATTCTGCTAAGGCTGATAAATTGGCTGATATTAGCTTGTTGCGATATATATTGTAACAGCTCTACAGAAATGCAGAATATATATTGAAGGTGATTTAGAAGCAGATACATCATTACAAACAGTAGTTGGAGCACTGACATCTTTATTTATTAACTATAAATAGTCCCACTCAATTCATATCTCAATCATAATTCTTAAAAAAAAATACTTCTAATCAAAAAGGTATGTGATGTGTTTATGTTTAAAATAGACTATTGTGATAGGCTAGTTGTAGCATATTTTTCAAACTCTCAAATATTAAAATCGGTATCAGCCCCAAGAATCCAGCATTGGTCAGGCTATTTACAAGTTACTTTTACAGATTAAGATTTTGCACATAAAACGTGACCATTTTATAAATGTACTGTTTTAGATTTAACAACCCAACAGGATTTAGTAGTTATAGTTAAAATAGCTCCCTCTCGACCAGCCACAGCAATAAACTGTTGCTTTAATGTTGATGAATCATTCAAAAAATGATAAAACGAAAAATGATGAAACGAAAAAACAATAATATAACACTGACATGAGTCATTCTGCTGTATTACTTTGAGTACTTTTGATATCACAAGCACATTTGGCTATGATATGTATTTTTACTTAAGTATTATTTTGAATGTGGAACTATTGCTTAAGGATCTGAATACTTTTTGCACTTGTACTTTGTGGCAAGACCCTTTCAAAAACATGTTAAGGTGAAAAGTTCATAGCTCTTGAAATGTGCACACTTGCCATATTTCCTGGAGGCTGCTGTCCTTGACAGCAGGTGTGTGTGACTCATTCTCATAACTCTCTTTTACTTATTTCTTCTTTCTCTTCTTTGTAAGCAAACTGCATGTGTGTCTTTGGTATATTTGTCAGTTTCTTCCCCTGACATGCGTTCATTGTAGGTATGCATGTGAGAGCATGCAGACAGCAACTGAGCCATAAAGCCTGCCAAGCCAAGCTTAGTCTGTGAAATGAAGATACAATCAGTCTGTCGCGGTAACCAGCAGACGGTCACAATCATTGGATTACAGATTTAAGGTTTTTACCACTTAAACCATGCACACAGAACACAAGCATTTTAAATGTGTGGCTAAGTCATTATAAAAGAACTCAATGAGATGTTGTCTTGCCATTTAAACCACATGATAGACACTTTTACAGTAACACTGCTTTAAGTTACTTTCCAGAGACTGTGTTTTAGGGCTTTTTGGTGTGATGAGGCCCAGTGGAGGGGCTGTGGGAGACTGTTGTGCTGTGCCATGCCCCCACCATAACCACACAGTCATCCAGATGGAATGAGAGATCTGCCTTCCCGAGTCAAAGCTCTGTAGATGAGAGGAAGAGATGACAATGGATCTTTTCCCCTTGGGTCACACGGGTGTAGCGTTGGACAGAATGGAGACAAACAGGAGAGAGCTCAGAGAGGAAGTGTGCAGGAGTGTAAAGTCAGGCTGCCTACGATGGAGGACATGATTACTGCTCTCCTCTGTGTCGGGACCCTGTGGATGATTAAAATGATAGCTTGAGAAATAAGACAAAGTCATGCTCCTCCTCTGAGAATAAGTTTATTCTGTGGGTGGAGTTGTGTTTAGGCTATTTCTCCACTGGAGCCACAGATTAACCACCACTGACATGAAGGCTGTGTGATACAGGAAGTACCCTTTTCTGTTTAGTAAAATATGGCTTGTGGTTATACTGAGTTAGACTTGAGTGCTGTGGGTTCTCGCCCGTTGAGCTGGAGACTCACAGCTAACCCCCGGATAGGAAAGTCTAAAGA